>NW_025355237.1:0-10051 GCF_016433145.1 Gracilinanus agilis | reverse complement strand
AAGGGCTAGGCAATGAGAGTTAAGCGACTTGCCCAGGGTCACACAGCTAGGACGTGTCTGAGATTATTTTTGAATCCAGGACCTCCCATCTCCAGGCTTTGCATTCTATCCACTGAACCACCTACTTGTCCCTAAGTTAAAGTCTAACAATCTTCAGCTAAGGCTCTTCTGTTGTACCTGGTACATATTGAAAAAGCTAATGGCTGTTCACCTCATGGTTATCAAGCTAGTAGCAGTTACAGAATGTCTATACATCCTTCAATAATCATTGTCATAATTCAAGACTTCAAGTACCCTTGATTTCATCAATATGAGTACTCTCTCCAAACCCACTGACATCTCCTTAACAGCTTCATGAATTAATGGAGGTAAATATTTATCCCAAGGTGGCCAAATCTCTGTATATCACAAGTCCTCAAGAATTTTTCTTAAATGAATGGCAGAACCTAATCTAAGTTACTCTGATTAAAAAAAAAAAAAAAGGGGAGCAGGATTGGTTTGGATTTGTGTGTCCTAAGCACCATATATATAAACTAACCTGTCTAAAAGACATAAGCAGGCTCATCAGCCTTGTTCCAATGCTGATAAATATTTAAGGCTATTCAAAACTATAAAATAACTGCTGTGAAGTAAGATAAATAGAATAATTCCCTTTAAAGTCACAATTAGTTTCACTCTCTTCTCCTCTTCAATATCATTAAAATCAAGACCTCAAAACCCCTAATGTCTCCATCTTCCAGGTTTCATTGATTTGCTATTATGCCAGTAACTTCATATTTTCATTTCTAATAGATTTGTTTCATGTCTTTATTGATATTTTAGGTAGTTTGCAGAGTCCTTAATGTTTATATATTTTATCTAATGGGAAGAGTGGTAAAATGACTATTTTCTCCCTTTCAATGGGCTATAATTTAAGATCATAGATTTAGAATTAGAAGGATTGTTAGAGATATTTAGTACAACTTCCTTATTATACAAAGGAGGGAACTAAGCCTTAAGAGATTCAGTGATTTGCCCAAGGGAATACAATACATACTGAATTGTATGTACATATTTACATAAGCTTACATACAAAAAAAAGACCCATTTAAGAACATATGTTCATTAGCAAATAGTTGTTATATGGAAATAAGTACATTAGTGTTGCTGAAGATGTAAGGGAAACCTGTTTTGTTTACTTGTGTCTATTTGCAAGAAAAGACAACCAAGTTACAAACAATTCATTATTATTTTCCTGCCAAAACTTTACCAATTATAGAAAAAATTATTTTTACCTTCAAATCTTTTTTTTTTTTAATTTTTTTTTTTAAGCCCTTAACTTCTGTGTATTGGCTCCAAGGCAGAAGAGTGGTAAGGGTGGGCAATGGGAGTCAGGTGACTTGCCCAGGGTCACACAGCTGGGAGGTGTCTGAGGCCAGATTTGAACCCAGGACCTCCCGTCTCTAGGCCTGACTCTCAATCCACTGAGCTACCCAGCTGCCCCCCAACTATAAATATTTTTGTACACCTCTTTTTCCTTATTATCTCTTTGGGGTATAAACCCAGCAGCACCCCATGATATTTCAGTTACTGGGTATAATATTCTCCTGGTTCTGCTTATTTTGCTCTGCAACAGTTCATGTAGGTCTTTCCAGTTCTTTCTAAAATCATCCTGTTCATCATTCCTTATGGCACAATAGTATTCCATCACTGTCATATACCACAATTTGTTCAGCCATCCCCCAATTGAGGAACATCCCTTTAGTTTCCAATTCTTTGCCACCACAAAAAGTGTAGCTATAGTTTTGTAGAAACAGATTCTTTCCTTTTTAAAAAATCTCTTTGGGATACAAACCTCCTAGAGGTATTGCTGGATCAAAGGGTATGCATTATTTTATTTATTTAAAATCCTTACCTTCTACCTTAGAACCAATGCTATGTATTTGTTCCAAGGCAAGAGTGGTAAGGGCTAAGCAATGGGGGTTAAGTGATTTGCCCAGGGTTACACAGCTGGAAAGTGTTTGAGGCCAAATTTGAACCTAGGACCTACCATCTCGAGGCTTGGCTCTCAATCCACTGAGCTACCCAGTGCCCCTAGTATGCATTTTTAAAAAGCCCTTTGGGCATAATTCCAAATTGCCTTTCAGATTGGTTGGATCAATTCACTACTCCCCCAACAATGCTTTAGTGTCCCAATTTTACCATATCCCCTCCAACACTTATCATTTTCCTTTACTATCATACTGGCCAATCTGCTAGGTCATGCTGAGTTGTTTTAGTTGGATCAAGAAGGGATTTTAATTAGCTGGAGGAATTTCAGCCAGTTGGCAATTCTGTGGAGCTAGATTCCTAGTTCCAGAGTTGGAACAAGAAATACAGGAAAAGCCAGGCCCCTGAGAGATGATCACTCTTGAGGGATTCTCTCCTCCCCACTACAAATAACCTTGTCAGTGGACCAGTAGAATCAGTACATTGGACAGTTAGACATGGAGAGACAGACAGCTAAGGAATGAGGAAGCTTTGGAGCGTGTACCTTCTCCTGGCTGAGGAGTGCCAGATATGGACTCCAGAAAGAACTAGTAGGACCATGAGTCATGACTTATCCCTTTATTACCTTAGTTCTCCTCACAAGTGTGTCTCACTATCATCATACTCCAAGTTTGAGCCCAGTCTTCCCATGGATGCCATTTTGTTGATGGGAAAGTATATTCCAAGGTATTGGGCAAATGCACCAACTATTATGCTGAGTAAATGCCTTTGAAAAGAACTGAGCCTCTGGCTGTTTGTTAATGGAAAGCCCACAATAGGAGTTTATGAGTGATGAAGTCCAACCCCACAGAATTATCCTGAGAACTCTGGATATAACAGGACTCTTCAAGTGCAGTTTGAGAGAATTGTTATACAGTATGTGCTACACACACAACAGATACATACATACATATATACACGCAATGCACATAAACATCTGTGTGTGAAGTTTCCCCCAATAAAAGATAAGCTTCCTGAGGACAAGAACTGCTTACATCTGTCTTTTGATCCCCAGCATTGAGCACAGTGCTTCTCTTGGTACTTGATGCTTGGGGAATATTTGTTGATTGATTGTCCATTGAAAGTTAGTCAGTGAAGAGTTGGACACAACAGAACAACAAAACCAACCACACGCCTAGGAGAAGGCATCATCCTCGTAATTCCCTGGTAGGGTAGGGCAGTGCACTTATTGTCAACATAGCTCTAGCAGGTACCTCAGTAAATGTTATACTTCCTGTGTCCTACTGGAGAAATCAAAAGGTTTGAGAAATCTCTGCCTACCTTCTCCTACTTTCCTACAGTAATCTCTTTTCTTTAGAATCCACTTTCTTTTAGCATCTGACCAAGTCAAAACTTAGTCAAAGACAAATGAGTCTTCATTAGCTCGTTATCCATCATCAGCATCAAGATGCACTTATTAAACACATATCACAATGTGAGTTTTTTCCCCCAATGACTTTATTCTGTATTTTTTTCATTTGCACGTAGAAATAATTTTTAACATTTATTTTCTGACATTTTGTAATCCAAATTCTTTCCCTCTTTTCCCTCTCTAGTCCTCAAGGCAGCAATTGTCTAATAAAGGTTATACATGTGCGATCATGTAACTATATATTTCCATATCCATCATGTTGTGAAAGAAGATACATACAAGAAAATATTCATGAAGGAAAAAAAGTGAAAAATGGTCTGCTTTAATCTGCATCCAGACTCCATCAGTTCTTTTTATGGTGGTGGATTGCATTTTTCATCATGAGTCCCTTGGTGTGGTCTTAGATCCTTGCATTGCCAATAGTAGTTATATCATTCACAGCTGATCACTGAACAATATTGACATTGTTGTATACAATGTTCTCCTGGTTCTGCTCATTTCATTCTGCTTCAATTCATACAAGTCTTTCTAGGTTTTTCTGAAATTGTCCTGTTCATCATTTCTCATGGCACAATAGTATTCCATCACAATCATGTACCGCAGCTTGTTCAACCATTCCTCAGTTGATGGGAATCCCTTCAGTTTATAGTTCTTTTTCATCACAAAAATACTGCTATAGATATTTTTGTACTAATAGGTTCTTTCCTCCTTTCTTTAAACTCTTTGGGATACAGATCTAGTAGTGATATTGCTGGGTTGAAGAGTATACAGTTTTATGACCCATTAGGCATGTTTCCAAATTACTCTCAGGAATGGTTGTATCAGTTCACATCTCCACCAACAGTGTATTTGTGTCCTCATTTTCCCACATGCCCTCCAATTTTTATCATTTTCCTCTTTTCTTATATTAGCCAATCTGATACTTCGGAGTTGTTTTAATTTGCATTTCTCTAATCAATAGTGATTTGGAGAATTTTTTTCTTATGACCATAGATAACTTTGATTTCTTCATCTGAAAACTGCTAGTTCATATCATTTGATATTTGATAATTGGGCAATGACTTGTATTTTTATAAATTCAACCCATTTTTCTACATATTTGAAAAATGAAGCCTTTGTCACAGACATTTGCTGTAAAAAATCTCCCCAGTTTTTTTGTTTTCCTCCTAATCTTGATTGCATTGGTTTTGTTTGTATGAACCCTTTTTAATTAAATGTCTTCAAAATTATCCATTTTATATTTCATAATGTTCTCTATGTTTTGTCTGGCCATAAATTCTTCCCTTATCTATTAAGTCTGACAGGTAAATTATTCCATGCCCTCCTAATTTATTTATGGTATCACCCTTTATTTCTAGATCATGTGTCCATTTTGACTTTATCTTGGCATATGGTATGAGATATTGGTCTATATCTAGCTTCTGTCATATTATTTTCGAGTTTTCCCTAGCATATTTTGTCAAATAGTGAGTTCTTCTCCCAAAGTTTGGATCTTTGGGTTTATCAAATACTAGGTTATTGGGTCATTTATTGCTATGTGTTGATTACCTAACTACCAGTAACAGATGGTTTTGATGATTACCACTTTATAATACAGTTTGAGATCTGGTAGATCGAGACTCATTCCTTTGTATTTTTTTTTCCATTTCCACCAAGTCTCTTGATATCTTGACCTTTTGTCCTTCCATATGAATTTTATAGTTTTTTCTAGCTCTATGAAATAATTATTTGGTAATTTGATTTGCATGGCAATGAATAAGCAAACGAATTTAGGTATAATTGTCATTTTTATTATATTGGCTCAGTCTACCCAAGAACAATTAATGTTATTTCAATTGTTTAGATATGACTTTATTTTTATGAGAAATATTTTTGTAATTCTGTTCATATGGTTCCTGGGTTTGTCTTCACTGAGATTTTATGCAAAGAAATTACCAAGAAGGTTTAGAGGAGATAAAGGTTTAAAAGGTTTAGAGGGCTATAATATGAAACAGGCATCCAATTTATTCTAGGATCACTAGGGGGAATTTGCAGAAGACTCGGATTCAAAGAATTTTCTCACAAGTAGAACTATTAAAAAATGAAAATACCTGCCTTCTAAGGCAGTGAATTTCTTGGCACTAAAGTGTTTGACAAGATATGACAATCAGGTATATTGTTGGAAGCACTCCCATTGCGAAGTTAAACTAGTTGAACACCAAAAGTCTCTTTCAATTTTAGGATCCTTATAATGATATGAGTCTTCCCTAGATACACTGCCTATCTTGTGACATCATTGACTGGGGACTTCCTAAGCAATCTGGAAAATGTGTGAATGCTACTAACCCAGGAAAAGGGCCCTTTCCTCCCTCCCTTCTCCCAACGTTAGTTTCTTACTAGGACTCTATAATGTTAACCCACTAACAGTATTTTCTTATTGTTTTGTCAGAAAAACAATGAATATGTTATTCCAGAGTCATTGGATCTGGAGTGTGTAAAGTATTGCATCGTGTATGATGGAAAAACCAATGCCTTGGACGTGAATTTGGAAATACAGGAAAAAGATTCTGACTCTGAAGATGAAGAAGGTGTGTCTACAATTCCATTGTTGGCAGTCAGGAATAAGAGGATGCAAGAGTCAAAAAACAAATAACTATGGGTGGGAAATTACTGTGTCTTCTAAATGATGTTTATTTTCATAGATTCTTGGACCTACTGAAGCTCTAGAATGGCTTGAATTGCCTTGGTTTCCATGACATTGAGTAGTGAAGGCAACTTTATAACACTGGAGCCAGAGGACCTGGGCTAATATTCCCCTTCTGATGCTTTCTGCCTATGTTATTTCATCACCCTGGGCCTTGGTCTCCTCATCATAAAAATGGGAAGGTTGAGCCATATGGTCTCCATGGTCTGTCCAGGTCTAGATTCGTGATCCTAAAATCTAAGGTCATTTGTCTTGACTTGATTCATCATCATTCTTCCATTTATCATGATGATTAGTTATTTCACTGACCAGAGTTCTTATCCCTTTTAATATTATCTTTATAATGTTGTAGAAATTGTTTCCCTGATTCTTTACTTTATGTTAATTTATGCAAGCCTTTCCATATTTCTCTTTCCTTTTCATCATTTCTTATAAAGCGATAACATTCATATACATTCACACTTCTTTATTATAACACAAAAAATGCCACTATAAATAGTTTGTACACGAGTCCTTTCCTTTTTGATTCTATCTGTATGTGCTTAGTCATGGTATTCTTGGGTCACAGGGTATGCAGAGTTGAGTGACTCTTAGGTAATGTTCCAAGTTGCCTTCCTGAATGGCTAGACCAGTGATGGCAAACCTATGGTGTGGGTGCCAAAGATGGCACACAGAGCTCTCTCTGTGGGCATGTGGCCACCCCCCTCTCCTCCCTGCCCCCCAAAGTCCCTTACTGGAAAGGCAGAGGGACTCAGGTGGACCTGTTCCCCTCCTCCTCTCTACCACACCCGATGACATTTTTTGCTTCATCCATCCCTCTGCCCAGCAGCCCACTGGGAGTGCTTCCTCCCTCCCCTGTCTGGAGTTAGGCGAGGGCAGGGCAAGCCGGTACTCAGTGTGGAGGGGGGCAGGCACAGCACTCGGTCTGGGAGTGTGGCCTGGCACTCTGTCTCTAAAAGGTTCACCATCACTGGGCTACACAGTTCACATTCCACCCACAGTCATAAGTGTGCCTAACTTCCCATAACCCTTTCAACTGGCATTGGCTGTTTTTGTCCTCTTTGCCAGTCAGAAGAGTATAAAGTGCAACCTCAGACTTGTCTTAGTTGGTATTTCTCTTACAGTATTAATTTGAAGCATTTTTTTTTTTGCGTTTTGTTTTGTTTTGTTTTGATGGTATGGATTTCTTCCCTTGAAAACTATATCCTTTGACTCTTTATTTACTGGAGAATGACTTTTGTTCTTAAAACATTTGTATTGGTTCATTAGTTTCTTGTTCCTGCAAAGACATTTTTGACCTACTGAGTTAGCTTCATTGCTTTTGTTTGTGTAAAATCTTTTCACTTTTAGATAATCAAATCTCTCCATTTTATCTCCTGTGACTATCTCTGTCCTTTGTTAAATTATGAATTCTTCTGTTATCCATAATTATGCAAGGTATCTCCTTCCATTCTCTTCTAACTTTTTTTATCATATGACCTTTTATGTCCTGGCCATGTATCCATTTGGAGTTTACTGTGGTCAGAATGAATGCGAGGATATAGAGAGATGTTGATGTAAACCGAACTTCTCCCAGACTCTTTTCCCTTTTCCCCTTTTGATTTTCAGTCCTGTGTCCTCACTTCCATTTGTGTGTCTTGTACATATCTTAAACTCAGCATGTCCCAACAGAACTCATCAGCTTCCTCCTTCCCTATTAAAACCGATTCCTTCTCCAAATTCCTGCTCTCACTCTCCTGGGCTTGTCACCTTGGGGTTGTATTGACACTTGCCTTTTCCACACTTCCCAAATCCAATCAATTGCCAAAGCTGATGGATTCTACTCTCACAGTTTCTTTGGAATGCATCCACTTCTCCACACAGTCACGGCCACCTTCCTGTTTAGGCTGTCACTGGACTATGGCACCAGATTCCTAGTCAGTCTCATTGCTTCCAGCTTTCTCCTCGACCTCCTTCACACAGCTGCCAAAATCTTCTTCCTAAAACAGAGGTCCAGCCTTTCTGGAGCTCTGCTCGGCAATCTTCAGAAGCTGCCTATTGCCTCTAGGATAAAATGGAAATCCCTCGGTATGACATTTTGCAAGCTTACAACAGTCTTATTTCAAGCCTCCTCATGTACTAGATTCCTGCCAAGTTGACTCCAAACTCGGGATCCCATTTACTGTCTTGAAGAATCCTTGGTTTCCTCCATGGTTAAACTCACAGCCTTTCTTGAAAGGATGCCTTCATTGTTGGAGCCCTCTCCTTCCTCAGATCATTTGGCATTTATTTCTGTGTTTACAGCTTATCGCTCCTAGGAGAATAGAAGCACCTCCAGCAGAGACTTTCCCTCTGTCTCTGTGTCTCTGGCTGCTGGCCTTGAAGACAGTTTTCTTTTATTCCTCAAACTCTGTAACATCTAGTTATCTGTGCCTTAGATGGGCCTCATTAGTTGAGTCTAGTTCAGTGATGGGCAAACTTTTTAAAAGAGGGGGCCAAAGGAAAGGAAATGCTCCTCTGTCAGTCTGTTTCTAAGGCAACTCTTTTGAGGTTTCATTGTATTGTATCCTACTCATTGTATTTGTCAGATTAGGAATAATGTTGTGTGGCCTATAGAACATTTCAGGGGGCCCCATCTGGTCTGCGGGCCATAGTTTGCCCATCACTGGTCTAGAGCAGTGGTTCCCAACCTTTTTTGGCCTAGTACCCCCTTTCCAGAAAAAATATTACTTAGCACCCCTGGAAATTCATTTTTTAAAAAATTTTAATAGCAATTAATAGGAAAGATAAATGCACCTGTGGCTACCACTATCCTCCTGGATCGCTGCAGCACCCACCAGGGGGCGGTGGCGCCCACTTTGGGAATCACTGCTCTAGTGGATCACAGTGTCTTTCAAGAAAATACTGCCTGGTCCCTAAAAGGCCCTTCCTGCCTGGCCACCATCTTCTGGAGGCTCCCGAGCTCACTGATGGCCTTTCTAACAC
Organism: Gracilinanus agilis; assembly: GCF_016433145.1. Lineage (NCBI taxonomy): Eukaryota > Metazoa > Chordata > Mammalia > Didelphimorphia > Didelphidae > Gracilinanus > Gracilinanus agilis. The sequence continues at coordinate 1,025 of NW_025355237.1, read as the reverse complement.
GCTCTGTCCCCCAAAGGAATGAAGGATCCACATGTGGTCTGGCCCCACATCTGGCAGGCTTCTCTCACTCCCATAACTGGCCATCATTCAGGCCACTGGACAGCATCAAAACCTCAACCATTATCCAAATGGTTTTCAAAGATATACAACAACTTCTCATAAAACATGACACTGACCCAAAGAATGGAGAAAGCCAAACCTCCATCCAGAGCACCAGAAATCCACCAGTCGGCCCAAACCTTCCTAGTGGAGTTGTGTTCATTTGAACACAGTGAGAATGACCCACAAGTACTTCTGGTCACTGTGGGTCCTCATTATAGTCTCTTGAATGAAGGTGTCCAAGCAGCCAGGCCTGACATATGTATTTTATGGGGAGACAGTTGTTTCTGGCCAACATGGGAGGCTGCCCCATGGCCAGGAGGATGTGGGGGACCACCAAAACCCCCTTTTCCCCCTTACACTGGGCAGTAAGTACTGCCTGTTGGGGTCCCTATGTCTGCTGCTAGGGGGTCAAGGCTTTGCCCGGCGCCTCTCTGCCTAACACCCCTCCCGGACTCCACCCCAACTAGTGTTGCTGGGGCGTATGGCCAGTGCTCCCTTGGAGCAGGGGCCAGCCTGGGGACCACGACTCACCTCTAGTTTCCCTTTCCTGACTGGAAGGTGATGGCATCCATATAATGGGCAGCTATCTGAGCACAGAGTTGGTGGCTCAGCTGTATGGGGAGGCCCTCAGCCATGCAGGGCTCAGACTGATAGACAAAGAGCTGACATAGCACAAAGAGGGAACTGCCCCAGCACCAGGGGATTAAGACAGTGGTCCTCCTTTTTAGGTCCTTTAGAAATGTTAAGAAATCATATTCCTCAGCCTAAAACCATTTCCAGATTTTCTCTTTTTAAAAGTGATCAGAGCAAAAGCCAAGGGTTTTCTAAGGGGAATAGATTAAGGGTAATAAGAACGTCTGCCTCCCTGATGTCCAGAAGGACCCACCCCAAGGGAGTAAATGGGAGGTACCCTGTCCTTCCAA
>NW_025355236.1:0-6535 GCF_016433145.1 Gracilinanus agilis | reverse complement strand
CTTACCTTCTTTCTATCTGAGTATCAATTCTAAGACAAAACAGTCATAAAGGCTAGGCAACTGGGGTCAAGTGACTTGTCCAGAGTCACACAACTAAAATCCATCTGAAGTCAGATTTGAACTCTAGTCCTCCTGACTGCAGGCCTGGTGCTCTATTCACTGTTCTAATGATAGTATATTTATAAAAATCGGTGTTAGATTGGTCATTTTATCTGCACTTTGGGTGTGCAATAATATTAGGCACCCCAATAGAACATTTATTTCTGCCTCCTTTGGGATGAATTTGGGGACATCTGTGCAACTATAGGGACTGTGTATCCTCCTCCCCAAGGATGAAGGCCTGTGAATTACAGACTGTGGAGAGAACTGAGCTATTGAAATGAAAGGCAGGAAGCTGGTTTAGGAAAAAGATCTAAATTACATTGAAAAAGATTCCCCCTGCTGCTCTGAGCAGCCAAATACCCCCAGTTTGATGGAATAGTCTTGTTATTAAAAATGCATTTTAAAAAATGAAATAGAAAGCAAATCCCTTCAAATAAGATTTCAGCCTTGTCTTAAATCCTGGGGCTTATTTGGAAGTTCCATCTACTAAAAGCTCTTCACACAGATGCACTGAAAAGACCCCAACCTATAACTTACGGGGTCATTGCTATGATGACATGGGTTGTTGGAAAGGTATCTAGGTATGGTCCTAGAACTTGAATCCCTCTCCTGACTTTTAGCATAGAAATCTTCCTAAAAAAGTGTGATGAAAGAATATTCCCCAAATCCTGTCTTTTTTCCCTTTTTTTTTTTATGGCTGCTTAGATGAGGGTGATGCTTGTCGACCATTTTCTTCCTGATCTGAAGGGACTCATCTCTTTGTGGACTGATCCTCAGCATAAAACATAAGCCCTTGAAATTGGTAATTTTTTCTTATTTCCCTCATTTTTAGATATACATAAGTACTGAATAATAATAACTCTCATTTTTGGATTTACAAGAGACTTCCATCACCACCTCTGCTATGGGGTAGTTATTCCCATTTCATAGATAAAAAAAATCAAGATGTTAAATTAATTGCCCTCAATTACACAGGTAGCAAACATCCTAGTCAGCTGGAATTTGAACTGAAGTCTCTCCTAATTTCAAACTTTATATGCTTTCCCTTAAAACATGCTGCTGCTTCTCTAACATCCCTTGTACCTGTTTCTATCTATCTGGTCAATTCCTTTCCTCCTCTCATAGCCCCTCTTTCTTTATCTTTTTATTAATAATTTTTATTTACATATTTTATTGTGAAATTAGTCATCAACAAGTATGGACTTTTTAGTATACAAAGAATAAAGAGGAGGAAAGAGTTCAAAACCATGAATATCTGTTGTGTACAATTTTTGTTGTGGTTTAAAGAGTGTACATTTATTTTAACATGGTAGTAACATTATTGCCTTGCTTGTGGGTGTTGCCTCCTCTGAATCCCTTTGTTTCTTCTGGGCTATTTTGTCCTTTTTTTCTTTTCCTTTTGATATTTTTATCATCACCTATTCATTCCTCTGCCCTGCAAATCTCTCTTGAAAATATAGACAAGCAAAACATTTCAGCCCCAGCCATGTCTGCTAATGTATACCTCACTTTGTAACTCTAGTCCGTCATTTCTCTTCTAAAAAATTCCCCATCACTCTTCTGAATCAAAGCCTCCTTTCTCCAAAATGTTTTCCCCAATTAATTAAAGAAGGAGCCTTGAAAATCTTCTTTATCTCCCAAAGAATTAGGACTCTTCCCCAATCCCTTCTCCCTAATGGAAGGATGAGAGAGGAAGGAAGGACAGGAATGAAAAGCAAAAATATCACAAACATTTACTTCCCCTGATTACAGTACCAGGAGCCTTCCTGTGCTAATGTTCGATTCTACTTTCTTTGGCTCATGCCTTTGAAACTGGAGTAAGCTGGGGTTAGGGCAAATAAGAGGAAGGGTCATTGCACACAGCAGGTAACAAATTTATGGAACTTATTACCTCAGGAGGTGGTACTGGCAGCTAACATAAATGGATTCCAAGAGGGTTTAGACCAATTTGGGAATGACAGACCCGTACATGGCTACTCAGAGAATGGGGGAGCAACTTAACCTGCAAGGTGATGTCGGGACCTACAGCAATAGTTTCCCCCAGGATGATCCCTGGGGCTTTTTCTAGCAATAAGATATGTGACCAGCTTGACCGTGGTCTAACTCTCTGTCCCTATGTTCCTTTGTACTCTGTGTTACCTTAGTTCATGCTTACAGAGAATTATGAATTTTTCTCTTAGCCATAGATCTAATAAGCAGTTTCTCTCTGCTTCTCTAACATTTTTATTATGTAATTAAAAAAAATATCAAGGTCTTGTAGCCATTTTGCAGCTTTTCTTGGTATGCGATGTGAGGTCAAAATATAATTTCTGCCATATTGTTGTCTAATTTTTCCAATAGTTTTGATCAAGAAGCAAACATTCAAAATTTTAAAAGTTTTACTGCAAATGAATCCAACAAAGTTAAGACTAAAAGGAAATAATTAACGGGGGAAAACATTTTTGGCAACGAGTTTCTCCAATAAAGATCTCATCTCTCAGATAGATAAGGAACTGATCCAAGAACTGATCCAATAAGTACCATTCCCTAATTTATAAATGATCTAGGGATATAATTAGGTAGTTCTCAAAAGAAGAGACCCAACCTATCTACAACCATATTAAAAAATGCTCCCAGTCACTACTAGTTAGAGAAATGCAAATTAAATAATTTTGAAATTTTACCTCACACCCATCAGATTAGCAAATAGGACAAAAAAAAAAAAAAAAGGAAATGAGACATGTTGGAAAAGCTGTGGGAAAACAGTCAGATTGATATCCTGTTATGGAACCTGTGAATGGATATTAACCATTCTGGAAAACAATTTGGAATTATATAACAAGAAATTACTAAATAGTACATGCCCTTTGACCAAGCTATCCCATTATATTTGTAAGCTTAAAATTTAATATACAATAACTCCAAGTACTATATTTAATAAGATCTATTAATAATAACTTGAAGTAAAAGGAATATAAAGACAAAAGCCTGAGTATTGCCAGCTTTCCCAGTCCAGCACATGGGAAAAGAGAGTGAGACGGTGGGGTTATAGCAAACTTATTTACAATACATAAGGACACTATGTGGATGAAGAGAAAAGGATTCTGGGAGATGAAGTTCAAGGGTTCAAGATTTCTAATAACATATTATTTGGCTTATACCAAAAAGTGACAAAAAACCAGGAAAATTATGTAAAAATATATTTCTTGTTGTAACAAGAAATATATTTTTTGTTGTAACAAATAACTGGAAATATATTTTTTGTTGTAACAAATAACTGGAAGCTATAAGGTTGCCTCTCAGCTAAGGAATGGCTGAATAAATATATGTATATTAATGTGATGAAATGTTATCATTCTATAAGAAATTAAGAAAGAGATCGTTCTGAAGGGACATACAAAGAATTATATGAACTGAATCATAGATTACTGATGAAGTGAGCAGAACCAGAAGAGGAACAATTTATCAATATTACAAAATGAACATCTTTGAGGACTTTCATAAACTCATGAAGAAAGAAATGAGCAAAACCAGGAGAACAATTTATAAAGGAATAATAATACCATAAAAACAAACAACTTTGAAAGCTCTAAGAATTATACTCAAATTGATGACCAACAATGATTGCAAAACATGCTTTCTTCTTCCTGTCTAAGAAATGATAGATATAGGGTACAAAATTACACACACATGTGTATTTGTATATGTGTGTGAATATATGTATATCTATGGAACATGAGTGAATTTGTTTTCTTACATTTCTTACAAAACATTTGCTTTTGCTTTCCTTTTTTAAAAAATAGAATGAGGAATGAGAGATAGAAATATAGATTCTGTTCATTAAAAATAAAAAAAATAAAATCATACGATCTTAGCTCTGGACCTGGCATTTTAGCAATATCTTTCTATAGAGTTACAACAATAATGATGACAACTAGTATTTAGTTTGCAAAGCACTTTGCAAAATATTTTTTGTATCATATTTTATTAATTTTTTTTATTTTTTAGAAAAATTTTCCATGGTTACATGATTCATGTTCTTTCTCTCCCCCCCAAAACCTCCCACTCCCACCCATAGCCAACATGCATTTCCACTGGGTTTTACATGTGTCATTGATCAATATCTATTTCCATATTGTTGATAGTTTTGCAAAATATTTTGTTGTTTAGTTGCATTCAATTCTTCATGACTCCATTTGGCATTTTCTTGGCAAATATTCTGAAATGGTTTCTCTCTCTCTTTTTCTCTCCAGCTCATTTTACAGTTCAGAAACTGAGGCAAAAAGGGTTAGTGTCTTGCCCAGGGTCATATAATGAGTAAGTGTCTGAGGATAGATTTGAACTCAGGTCTTCCTGACTCCAGGGCTAGCACTCTATTCACTGTGCTACCTAGCTACTAATACATAATAAATATTACTTAGTTCTTATAATGATCCTGGGAGGTAGGCTCCATTGTTACCCCCATTTTAAAGATGAGGAAATCTAAGCAGACAGAAGTTCAAATAGTTACAGGGTCAAATAGTTACAGTCGGAGGTCAAATTTGAACCCAGGTCTTCTTTCCTCCAGGTTGAGGACTCCACCTACTATACCACTTAACTGTGTTTATAATCCAAGTCAGGTGGTCAAGTTGTACCATAAAGGTGTTTTAGTGAAAATGGAACTGGCTTTGTATAAAAAGACAGTTTTGAATATTGTCCACACTATCTGTGTTACTATAGGCAAGATATTTCACCCCTTCTGAGTCTCAGTTTCTTCATTTGTAAAATGAGTATAATAACATTACTTTATGTCATAGAGTTGTGAGAAAACCATTTTGGAAACTTGAAAGCATTGTTACATTATGAGCTATTGTTATTCACATCTTATACTTTAGTGAAGTTATTAGAAATTGTTCAGTTTGTGCTTATTTCATCTCTCCATAGGCATATTCTAATTCTTTGCATCTCCTGAGGACAGGGCTCCTTACGAGAGGGCTCCCTAGGGTTGAATGATGACTTCTTTTTGGTTCTGGCTCCTAATTCTTTGTGTTCAGATAAATACTGTGCAAAAGTCTGTGATCTTGAGTTGGATCTGACTTCTAAAGTCCCTTCAAGCTCCATCGTTCTAAGACTTTATGACTTGAAATAGGATTTGAAACTCCAAGACAACATGACCCATTGAGTCTAGGCATTCTGCATGGTGCCTACCATATGGGAGTTCCCAAGAAATAGGAATCATGATCTCAGATGTGGATGGGGCCTCAGAAGAAATCCAGGCCAATTCATATGTACATGGGAGTCTCTTCTGCAACATATCTGAGTAATGCCCAACCAGCTTCTGCTTGGAGCTCTCAGTGAGGGGAAACCCATCATCTCTGGGTACAGCTCTTTACACTATGGGGTAGTTCTAATTGCTCAGAAGTTCTTCTTTTTCATAAAGCATAAATCTGTCTTTTTGCTTCCCCCCCCCCCCTTACACTGCTCTGCACTCAGGGGATGATGATGGACCTGGTGAATTATTGATCCTTGGGAACAATTTCTTTAGATGAGAAAAAAGTGGTAATAATCTCCAACTTCTTGACTACATAAGGTAAAGACCACTAGTGAGAAGATCAAAGCCCTCATGAGCATCTTCATTCAGGGACATGAAGAAAGATGGAGTCTGGCTTCAATCCAGGGAACATTTCATCAATACTCTTTGCTGTTAGGTTTCTTTCTGTTAGGTTCTCTCCATGATAGTTTATGTGGCAGAATGAAGATTTCCCATGCTACAGAGAATTGCAAATATGTAGCCATCGCTCAACTGTTGGGGCTAAATTTGAGCCTAGCACTCTGGACAATGCCCATCTGGTGCTTTGGAGGCTATAACTCATCAAACTCTGGTCCTCAATATGCTCTGAGGCTTGCTGGAAGGCACAGCTCCTCGGTAGCTATGAATCTGTAGTGATCTAGCCAAGGTTCCTAAGAAGGCCCAAAGAAATTGATTCAGGAAGCTCTTTCCAACTTGCTTAGATTGGTTGTCTCTCAGGAATAGGGAACATTGAAAGTAGCAAAGGAAAGAATAATGAATCATAGATTTAGAATTTGAAAGTAGCTTAGGGATTAGTCTCCCTTTTTACACATGAGAGAAATTAGGCCCAGAGAGTGAGATATTTTGAAATGTGATCAACAAGTAGGTTTAGAGCCAGAAAGACTCATCTTTGTGAGTTCAAATCTGGACTTAGACACCTACTGGAAGAATATCTGGGACAAGTCACTTAACCCTGTTTCCCTCAGTTTCCTCATCTGTAAAAGGAGCTGGAGATGGAAATGGAAACCATTCCAGTATCCTTGCCAAGAAAACCTCAAATGGGGACAAGTCACTTAATCCTGTTTGCCTCAGTTTTCTCATTTGAATAATAAACTAGAGACAGAAAAGGCAAACCATTCCTGTATCTTTGTTAAGAAATCCCCAAAAGGGGTCAAAGACAGTCAG
>NW_025355235.1:0-7143 GCF_016433145.1 Gracilinanus agilis | reverse complement strand
TTCCTTCTCCCTCTTTGTCTCTCTCTCTCTGTCTTTCTCTGCCTCTCTCTTCCCTTCTTCCTTTCTTTCCTTCCCTCTTTCTCTCTTTCTCATTGGTTGATTAATAAGTGATAAGCTGAATTGAATTAATTCATTTTCAATTGAATTCTTCAATCATTCATTAAACACCTACTATATTCCATGAACTAGGATAGGCCAGAAGTTAAAGGAAATGATAAAAGCAGGCTCTGCTCTCAAAAGCTTAGATTGGATTCTGTATTCTAATTCATAGTTGCATACTGAGAACAGAAAAGTAGAGAAGATGCAGTTCAGAAGTGAAATATCAGACCTCCAAACAAAGAAAGTAATGTTTAGTCCTAGAGAAGCATTCAAATTCTTTAATTTAATATGTCCATGTAATCTCTATGGAACCTAGAAATATTCTACATGGCTTTGATTTATATTTATATACAGGGTTAATTGTAAGTTCCAGGAAGAGAAAATCATGTTAATGTGAATCATTTAGCAGTTTCTATATAAACTTCTAAAATTCACTCACAATTCTCTTCTACGCTAATTTTATTAATTATTATTTATGCTAATCCTGACTTAAAAGAACAAAGCAACATTTTATGGCAAATTTATTACATACAAGGAAAAACTAAAGACAATATTTCACAGACCACTTAGAAGTACAATGTAAAGAAAGCTAGTATATTCTATATGAAAATTGGATAAAGACTGGCTGGGCCTGTGATTTCATTGGTGTAGGGATGTCCCAGATGAAGAAATTTACTCTAGCAATACAGGTCAGCAACTTCTTTGAAATTTATAGTTTTGGAGAGATGCTTGGTACATTGGAGGTCAAATGACTTGCTCAGAGCCACATGACCAGTGTCAAAAGCAGGACTGGAACCCAAGCCTTCCTGATTCCAAGGTTAATTCTTTATCTGTTTTGCTAGGCCACAACACCTTTCATATCATTTTACATAGAAACTTATTCATAATATATAGATCATTTTGTACTATGGTATCCAAGGAACATAAAAGCAAGGGCATATAGCCAATTGGTGGTGTAGCCAGGGATATTTGGAATGAAGATGCAGCATCTTTCCATTGGAGCCATGGGAAGATGCTTCACCAATAAAAATGCCCTTTTTTAATTTGGAGAACGATACAAACTAAATCCAATGCCGCCTTTCTTGAGCAAAGTCCAGGAATTTTGCCAAACCGATTTAAATTACTTCTTGATCTTGTGATGGAAGAGATGGGAACTGACATAAGGATTTATATAGCCTTAGTCAAATTTAAAGCCTGATTCTTCAGAACTTTCTTTTGTCAAGCCCTTCTAGGACCACCATGAAAATGTTTCTTTTGAAGCAATATTGGAAATGTGAGAAACTTGTCATTTTTAATTTGTTTATTTTTGACAGACAGTTATGAGAATTGCCACAGCAGAGGAGTCTCTGGTCATTTGCAGGAGAAAGTCTCTCCCTAGTTTAGTGACCAATTCAGGGTCCCAGCTATTAGCATTTGAATCAAGCAGTAGTGTTGTTTTGATTGAAAAGAGAAACCAAGCCTTTGTTGTGGCAATTTAAGGGCCTAGGTAATTTTCCAGCATCCTTTAATCAGTTCAAGTAGTTGGGGAAATGGCAATATATAGGAAAAGTGTGTTTTGGCCACTGAAATGGAAATGTCTTCATGAATGTTGTTCCAGATTAACCCTTGATCCTTAGCTTTTGCAACTTACTGTCTTTCAAAGATTGAAGAATGGGCTTGCTAGGTCCTTTTGGCTTTGGGCAGGCTTTTCCTCACTGTCAGAGGCTGGAAGGATCTTTAGGGCATGCTAGTTATTAGGCTAAAATTAGGTGGCTGTCAAACAAAAAAACATGTTTAAGGAGGATGATGGAGAGGGCTGAAATGAACTCTTTATAGCCACAACTTCTTTCAGGAGTTTTTGTATGCTACAAAGACTGGAAAGGAACAAAAAATCCAAAGTTGAATCAAGGCCAACAACTAGCTAACTTACTAGAACCCTTCACCTTGAAGATGCTATTTAAACCAGAGCTCAAGAGGCTCCCAAGAAATAGTTAATCATATTTCATTCGGAAATGACTTGCCTTACTGGGACAGGAACTGGAACTATGATTCCCTTTAGTACAGGGAACTCCTAGAATGAGTAAACTTCTGCCACCATTGCAGATGGCCACCTTTTCTTCAGTTTATAATCTTGGGAAGTTGCTTAGAGCACTGAGAGATCTTGGCCCAGGGTCACAAAGTGTATGTCAGAGGCAGGACTCGAATAGTGATCTCGAGTCTCACTCTCTAGCCCCTACACCAAAGCTACCTCTGTCCTACTGTCTGTTTGGTAATGATACCACCCTAGCAGGGCTTCCTCTGAATTCACAATATCCACTTGACTATCTCTCTTTCTTCCTGCAAGTGATAGCTAATACACAACCTGCAGAGATTGGAAAAAGAAACTGTTTCAAAATGACAATAACTCATAAGATTTAGAATGCCTACCTACCCTTTCCTCTGGCTTCATAATATCCACCTGGATATCTTTGTCCCTTCCTGCAAGTGACAGCTAATGAAAACCCTGTAAGACTTGGCAAAAGAAAGTGTGTTTCAAAAGATGTTAAAATGATAACTCATAAGATTTAGAATGCCCACCTATCTCAGGGACGTTGCATTTAACTATTTCTACTTCCTCCATCTGAAAAGCTGTTTCTTTTTTCTTCCTTCAACATGGCCCTGTTGTTAATTGATGTAAGGACCACCATGCCATCATTCGCCTATTTGGACAAGAAAATGTCCTTCGAAGTATTCAGTGGGTATACTCATCTCTCGATGGGTATAAATATTTGACTTTTGTCCATATGACAAAATTTTGTGAATTCTGATGTGGATGTTTTCAAAGCCATCTCTATGACTTCTCTATGACTTCTTTAGTCCATTAGAATATGAGTTCTTTGTGAACAAAGGATTGTTTTTACCTTTCATGGTATTTAGAATGACAGCACAATGACTGACATATAGTAAGCATTTAATAAATAAATTTAAAAAGACTAGGTGACTTCAAATGGTAGAAGGTTTCCTTTTATTTCATGCCTGATTTTTTTTCTTTTTTTGGAAAACAACCCCTTAATTACCTTTTCCAACTGTAGATGTTCCCTTGTGCTTTTGGGAAAAATGAACTTAATAATAAAAACATTTCCAGAGAACTCTATACCAAAACCTCACTGGGAAGTACTGAGGTGAAGAGGAATAGGATTTGCTACCTCAGACTGAACATAATAACTTCACTTCATTTTTCCTTAGATTAGTCAACAAGCATTTATTTTAAGGACCTACTATGTTCCAAGTACTGCTTTAAGTGCTAAGAATATAAAGAAAGGCTAAAAAACAGTCCCTGCTTTTGAGGAGCTCACATTCTAGGATTCTTATATTGATTGTATTACACCCCTTTACTGTAAATATCAAATAAACCCATACTGTAACTATAACTATATATATCTACATATTTATAGTTATGGTTACATTATGTATATATGATTCCTCATTGTAAATCTATTTTTGTTTTGGGTGGGTTCTGATACCTTCATTTGAGCTTGTGGTACCATATCTTCCCTAAGAGACAAATCTTGTCCTAGTTTCTTAAGCTAATGAAACTTTGAAACATTAAAATGTTTCAATATTAGAGACCATTTTCCCCAAGTCTTTTGTTTGGAGACATGCTATTCTATGCTTACATCATTTGACATTTTCTCAAATCATTTGGGAAGACAGTTACAGATTCTGAAAACTACTCATTTCAAGAAGAGAAGAGTCAACTTTGGTGGTTGAGCCCAGAGTTTAGGCTCTCAAAGTTTGTTTGCTTTTCACATTGTTCTTTGGCCAGAGGCCTCTGAATGGTGTGGTTACAAACCAGCACAGTGTGGGATTCAGTACCTGGACCAAATGGGGAGTGTCAGGGGTGACTCTGAATATCCTCATTAAGCATCTTAGTTAATGAAGACTTTAGAAGTACCAATAGGTTCTTGTAGGTCCTAAAGCAGCCATTCACCTTACAGGAAGTACCTGGGGTTTGACTTCCCATTCAATCTGTGACTAGTCTAGAGATTCAATCCTAGGGAGAAGCAAATAGACCTGGGTCTATTTTTATACATGCCAAAATATCAAATAGGGATGACTTTTGTTGCTAATGTTATCTTCTCATATAGTAATTTAGAACTATTGATGACCTTAAAATTGTTATAGAAATCACACAGAAAATTATCTCTTAGACTATCCTTCCTTACACCAAACCACATTTCCCCCTCTATTCACATTAAGCAAATTCACTTATTTTCCTGCCTTTCCCTCTTCACATTCTACTTTTGTGAATGCCCCACCTGCTTCTGGGACTTTGCATTTACTATTCCTTCCAACTGAAAAGCTATTTCTCTTTCTTTTCAAAGGCTTGTTTAGTCTCCATCAACTTCAGGAAGCTTTCTATGATTTATTTCTTTGCCCCAAATAATGCAGGGGCCACTTGATCTTCACTTAGAGTAACTCTAAGAGAAATGGGCAAGTCACTTAACCCTGAGCATCATTTCTGCATCTTTAAAATGTTAGGCTTGAGCCTGGAGACTGAAAAATAATTAGAATCTTATTTTGATATAATTCATTATTTTTAATTACATGTATTTTAGTTTGTGTGTTTAAAAACCTTATCCAGAAAAGGGGTCCATAGTCTTCACCAGATTGCCAAAAGGGAATCAACTATATACAAATTTAAGAGCTCCTTCTCTGATGATATGTGAATGATCTATGTCAGTGTTTATGGCCAAGACATTTGCAATTTGAGTGCTTACTGTATGCCAGGAAGTGGACTATGCACTAAGGATACAAAAAAAGGGGCATGAATTAATCCTTGCTTTCAAGGAGCTCCAAGTCTAATAGGAGAGATAGCATGCAGATAACTAGATACAAATAAGATATAGACAAGATTAATTGGAAATAATCTTAAGAGGGAAGAGACTAGCCTTAACGGGGATCAGGAAAGGCTTCATGCAAGTGTCATTTTATCAGGGACCTAAAAGAAATAAAAAATGGAAATGAAGAGGGAGAGAATTCCAAACATGGAGCTTAGCCAGTGAAAATGCACAATAGAGAGATGGAGTATAGTATGTAAGGAACAGCCAGAAAGACCAGCTATGTGGAGGAGAACAAGACTGGAGAGATAGAACAGTGTCAAGTCATGTGATGGGCTTTAAATGCCAAACAGAAGATTTTATATTTCATCTTGGAGGTAATAAGGAGACACTGGATTTTATTGAAGAAAGGGCGGAGTGAAATGATCAGACTCACACTTCAGATTAAGAGCAAAAGGTCCCTCATTGGTCACCTAGTCAAAACCCCCATTCTGCCTTTCACAGAAGAGAAAACTGAGGCTCAGAAAAGTTTGGGGTGACCTACTTATGTCACAGAGATAGTAATATAGTGCTTCCTGGCCCTATAGCCACTACTCTTTCTTACTACTCCACAAACTCAAAACTCTCTTCTGAGACAACTAGGTGCTAGAATAAACAAATGATAGGATCTGGAGTTAGAAAAATGAAAGACACAGGTTCAAATCTGTCCTCAGGCATTTAATAGCCATATGACCCTGAAGTCACTTACCTCCTAAAGATTTTCTGAGGTAAGTGTTAATAAATCTTCTTCCTTTCCTTCTCTTTCAGCTCTGAATATTATGATCCCTAGTTGTGATCTAGTAGCTTGATAGATTTAGGAATCCTCGGCAGCATGTTTTACCCTTTTCTAAGGTATTTTACCAGCATTATTGTATATTGGTAAAGTAGGAATACATTCATTGAGCATATCACAGAGGTGAGATAGTGTAGATGATATATGCATATATTTATATTTATAAATGCATATGCAAATATAATTTAAAATTGATTTTTAAAGTAAAACTTTTTACTTTTTAACTCTTTGCATGTTTGATTTTTTATAAGAATATTATAGATATTGTTTCTATTGCTTTGTGTTTCACATTTATTTCTGCGTTTTGTAAAAAGCTTCCCAAGGAAGTTCCTCTTAACCCACACACCTTTGCCTACAAAGGACACTTAAATGATTCATTGAATGAAATCAAATTGCACTGAACTGGTGAATTGGTGAATCTAAATCCTATTCACTGACTTGACTCTGTGTAGTCAGTCTGATCTACACCCTCAGGAATTGTACTTATTTCAGTTCCCTTCATCCCTTCTGAGGTTCTAATCTCCACTGGAAAAATGTTGATGGTCTCTCCCAAGACAGTTCCTTATTATACCTATTTTAGTATCTCCAGCCCTTTTGGAAATGGATCTTAGGACCACCAATCTTTCTTCTCATGATTTCTAGTCTTTTAGAACAGGTCCAGACTTGAAATGGATCATCAAACTGTCTCATGATGAACTATGGGCTAAGGGACAATCCAAGGATAGGCAGCCTGGGCTTGGAGTTGCACCGTCCTGATAAATGACATGTTTGTCATGGCAATGGATTTTTGAGCCATAGCTTTCTTATCAATTTGTGCATATCTAATCCATTATGACATCTTAGTGAACCGCAATTTCATATACAGTTTCTATTGATCAAGTACTGGAACATTTTCGTATGCCCAATACACTTGCAGGCAAGCTGAAGTTTAAAAAAAACACTTTATTGCTGTAGACTTGTTTCTTTTTAAAGCAATGCCTGGTCAAAGAAAGAAAAAAGAAATATTTAAGCCATTATTTCAACAGCTGCTGTGTATTCAAGAGGTGAAAGATCTGATTACTTTCTTCTGAATTTGCTTTTCTCGGTTTGGTGCTAACCTGGGAAGGCTGCTTGAGAGAAATAGCCATTTTGCAGATGTGGATAAAGAGTGTAGTGCCCGTGATCTGGTTAGTAGTCCACTGATCTAGAAAAAGCAACAATCTGTTAATTCAGGAAAGAGGGGTGGTGTGGAAATGGAATGTGGTATGTGCCTTCTTGGTGGAAGGCTAATTTGATAACACATTGCCTTTTCACATCCTTTCTCCCCAATGAGACTTTACAACTAAGGTTCTCTTCTCTTTTCTTTTTCTCTCCTGTCTTCTCCTCTCCTGTCCTCTTTTCTCCTGTCCTCTCCTGTCCTTTCGTCTCTTCTCT
>NW_025355234.1:0-7965 GCF_016433145.1 Gracilinanus agilis | reverse complement strand
AAGGAAGGAAGGAAGGAAGGAAGGAAGGAAGGAAGGAAGGAAGGAAAGGAGGAAGGAAAGGAGGAGGGAAAGGAAAGAGAAAAGGTAATTGTGGCATAGGGAGGAGATGGTATTAAGGAGCTGAGCTATGCTGTCACCACCAAACACATGTCAGGAATTTGTGTTTCTTGTCTCCAGGAAGTTCCTCATGACTCCTCAATTAAGAAACACTATTTTCACCAAAAGGAAAAAAAAAGTAGAACTACCACAGCATTAGTGAGCAGCTTTGGAAATGACAGCATGTGGGACATTCAAGGACACCCCTGAAGAAAGGGCTCCAAATCAGTGAGGGAAACTTGTCATAGCAGTTAATATTCAAAGTACACTCCCAACAGCAGAGTAGCTAATGTGTTATAGTCAAGGAAAGACACCACTGGTTGTAAAACATAAAGGAGGAAAATAACCAGTTTGGTAATGTGTCTAAAATAGCATACCCCTCTCAGGAATGTCGAAGGAAATAGCAATTACCAGTCTAATTCTGGGTGAGGATTGAGAGAGCCTGGTAAGGATATCATTCTCTGCTCGGCCCAGGCTGTATGTGTTGGAATGTGAATGATTTGGCTTGTCCCAATAGGTAGATCGTAAATACATCTAAGTGATGTAAAGTAAAAAACGCCTTCTTGGCATATCCAATTTCTGTACTTTACATTGGCAGAACTCAGCCCTACACGTCTTATAAACATCCTAAAGTATTTAGTTGTCATTACTTGTCTTGTAAAATATCCTTCCTATCTCCTGAAACCTGTACAGATCAGATTTCTGCCATTGCAGAGTTGCTCAGCAGTTTGAGTCCTTGAGGGGTTTCAGAGAACAGAATCATAAATTTCCATTAACCCAAGTGGTAAATGTTTTATCTGTTTGCCTGGCCTCCACCAGGGTGCAGAAGTGAACGACTGACACACTCTTCTTCAGTCATAATTAATGCCACTGTTAATTTTTTTTTTTGCATCAACAAAGAGTAACCAAAATACCACATGATTTCCTTCAAAAATGTGGCCCTCCCTTTCCTGTCTCATTTTTCTTTTCCTGGATTTAGACGTGGTTTCCATTGGTCTTACAAAAATAGCTATTTCTGTTCGTTTTCCTTGACTTGTCTCTGTTCCCACTAGCCCTGCAATCCCAGCTCCAAAGTGTTCCACAAGGCTGCCTGTTACTGGGAATTGATTTGGCTGCCTCAGTGGCTCCGAAGCTTCATTGCCCCATTTCCTCTTGATGAGGCTGGCGGCATCTCTGTCAGTCCCACAACAGGCCTCATGCTGTTAAAAAAAAATCCAACTAACAAAATAATACCATAGGAATGCTAATGACTAGGCTCATTTTTCAAGCAACGTGACATGGGATTTTTCCAGAATTTAAACATTCCAGAAAACAGGATCAGATCTCATTTTCTTCTTTTTTTTTATTAAAGCACTTAGATATAATTTCTACTGTTCAAAGTTTGAGTATAGTTGGCTTATTTTTAATTACACAAGTTCAGAAATGGTGAGCCATTGCTATGGGTTAGTGATCTGACATATTCTTTATTAAGGAAGGGCATGAGTTTCAAGGAACTTTTCTTTTCCTTTCCTTAAACATATCACCCTACTTTTACCCCTATATTGTGCTGTATAAAGCTGTTTAAATATTGTCCACATCATACCTCACTTTGGTTCTTTCCATAATATTTTATGCCAACTTCATGGTATCTGACATTCAGAGAAGAAACAGTTAACGTTGGTAGTTTTAAAACCCTGTAAACTTTAGCTATCCTAAGCATCTTTTCTTGAACCACTATTGTCGCTGCAGAAGAGGAAGGAAGCCACACAGGATTGAAGGCCATTTTGTGTTTTTCTTTGTTTCATGGATTGCCATGACCAAAAGAATTGCTCACCGAGTGTTCAGGCTTACTGGTGTTGAAATTTTCTGTACTTCCCCAGAATAGACCTCAGAAAACCGGTATAATCTGTTGAGAGGATTGGACTCTTTGGGGACATCGTCTTCTAGAGTCCAGGGTCACCACCAAGTTACAATGAGATGTTAGAGGAGGATTTCCACGGAGCTTCAATGTTTCCATTGTCAACTTTTTCATAATTAACTTATTCTGAAGTCAGAAAGAACTTAGTTCAAATCTGACCTCAGACACTCACAAGGTATATCATTTAACTTCTATTTGCCTCAGTTTCCTTTTCTGTAAAATGGGGATAATAATAGCATTAATCTCCCAGGATTGTTGTAAGAATCAAATGAAAGAACAATTGTAAATCACTTAATATAGTGCCTAAAACAGGGAAAGTGCTATATCAATGTTAGATATTATTATCTTTATTATTTTTAAATTCCCAGAGTAACTACCCAGACCCAAAAGATTTATGTGGTTATTGCCATATATTTAGTTACCATGAAGGCCCTAATGTGAAGGTATATTCCATAATATCTCCACAGACGACTTCAGAGAAATAAGTACATATAAACAGTGCTGAGTAAGCCATATGTCCCCAAATCATTAATTTCTTTCGTTCTGACGTTTCTTACTTGGTTTGAAGTGGGGAAATTGCAAAGAACAATAGTAGTTTTCATTATATTTCTCTTAGTTATTTACCAACCTGGAAATGACTACCCCCTGCCTCGTGTGTGCCCAGCTTAGTAATATAAGAGCAGGAGAAGGAAATGCTGAAAAACAGAACAGGAAACAGATGGGAGAGATGATCTCTTAAAACTCCAAAAATTCTAAAAAACCTCAGACTAGCCTGGTTGCCTGAAGATTAGCTTTTGTCCTCCAGTGCCCCTGGATTTGTACACTTAACCAAGGACCTAAAAAGAGAATATGAGTTCATCTCAGATGAACCCCAAAACTCAAACCAAGTACTAAAGAGAAGTTAGAAAGCAAGACAATTTTTCAGACAATTTAGGTCTCTGAAAAGACTTAAATTTCCCAGATAATTGCTTTAACCTTCTGCTTTCTATTAGCTCCAGGAATTCAGCTTTCTATAATGAGGAATTCAGCAGTTGTCTGATATTCAGTTATGATCTCGAATTGTACTTTCCATTACCTTTGATGGCACCCTCATCTTTATAGGAACCCAGGCTCACAACCTCAAACCCCTTGAAAGTAGAATTTGTCTCTGTTCCTAGTATCTAGTCTAGTGTTGTACATAGTAGGTGTTTCATAAGTGCTTTTTGATTTATTAACTGATCCTTGTATCCTTACTCTGTCTCACCTCAGATCTCCAATAATTTGCCTCATCTTGTAGGTTTTATCTACACCACATCTCTCACATACAATCCTTCTTTCTAGCCCTCAGATAGCATTCTGAAGGAGGCTCTCCTCACCTCTTCAGTGGATGACTGCAATATCTTACTGGTTAGTTTCCACTTAAATGTCCCCCCATTTTAATCTCTCTTCTACCCAGCCATCAAGACAAATATCCTAAAATTTGGGTCTGACCATATCACCGCAGCCTCCCCCAACTCAATAAACTCCAGTGGCTCCCTAGTATCTCCAAGACAAAATTTAAAATCCTTTGTTTGGTGTTCAAAGTCCTTCATAATATTGCTCCTTTCTCCATTTCCATTCTTCTTAGCCATTTCTTCTATGCACTGTGCTCAAGCCATAAAAGCCTTTATGTAGTTTCTTGTACAAGACTCCAGCTCCTGTCTTTGTACCTTTGCATGAGCTATCCTCTTTTTCCTCCACTGTGCCCCTTGGCATTTCTATTTTCCTTCAAAGACTGATTTTAAGCACCACCTTCTGCATGAGATCTTCCTGGTCTTCTCACCCCTCCTCTCACCATCAGTCCCCTAACTAGATCCATCTTTCCCAAGGTTACTTTATAACTGTTTTCTAAATTTTTATATGCCAATAAATGTGAGCGTTATTGTTCCTATTAGATTGTAAACTCTTTAAGAATAAAACTTTGTAATTGTAGAGGGAGGGGCAGAGAAAGCAGATACCCCAAGAACCATATTTATATTTAAAATGGAAAAATAAAAGTTGAATACAAAAACAGAGACACAAGTTTGATATAGAAATACAACCATGTGAAAATAGTTACAAGCAAAAACTCAAAGAAAATGCTAATTGGACATAATCCCATAAGGAATTCCTGGAAGATTAAAGAAAGAGATAAAAATGATAGAGGAAATATTTGGGAAAAGAAATGAGAATGATGCAAAAAAAAGTATGAAAAGAAAATTAACAGGTTGCAAAAGAGGCACAAAAAATACTGAAGAAAATAGCATCTTAAAAAAGATAATTGTCCCAATGATAAAAGAGGCACAAAGATTTACTGAAGAAAAGAACTTTTTAAAAGTGAATTGGTCAGGGGAAGCTAGGTGGCTCAGTAGATTGAGAACCAGGCCTAAAGACGAGAAGCCCTAGGTTCAAATCTGGTCTTAGACACTTCCTAGCTGTGTGACCCTGGGCAAATCACTTAACCCCAATTACCCAGCCCTTACCACTCTTCTGACTTGGAACTAATATACATTTGTTGATTCTAAGACAGAAGGTAAGGAGTTTTTTGTTAAAAAAAAAACAACACACAACTAATTGGTCAAATGGAAAAAGAGCTAACAGAAAAAAATTATTTCTTAAATATTATAATCAGACAACTGGAAGCCAATGACTCCATGAGATATCAAGAAACAATAAAATAAAGTCAAAAGAATAAAAATAGAAGAGAGTATGAAATATCTCATCATAAAAACAACTGACCTGAAAAACAGATCAAAGAGAGATAACTTAAGAATCATTGGATTGCCTGAAAACCATGATTAAAAAGAAGAGCCTAGACATCAAATTTCAAGAAAATGTGAAAAGGAAAATTGCCTTGATTTCTTAGATCCAGAGAGTAAACTAGAAATTGAAAGAATTCATGCATCACCTCTTGAATAAGATGCACAATGAAAACTCCCAAGAATATGATAGTCAAATTCCAGGGTTCCTACTTAAAGGAGAAAATATTGCAAACAGCCAGAAAATGTTATCATCAAAACTATTTAGTACTTGAAAAAAAAAAACAAAAACAGAAAAATCAATCACTAGAACAAATTAAAAACACAACAGAAGCAAAATGAATATAGCAACATAATATTTGATTAACCCAGTGACCCCAAATATGGAAGTAAGGACTCAGTCTTCAACAATAATGACTAGAAAACAAAATTTAAGGATAGACCAAAATCTCATACCATATACCAAAATAAGTGCCAAATGACAAAAAACCTTAAAACAAAAGGTATATTATCAACAAAATAGAGGAGCAAGGAAGAAAATACCCTTGAAAACAAGGGATAGGAATAGTTCATGATGATACAGGGGGATATTAAAAGACCATAGAAAAAAGGCAGAAATTTTGATTACATAAAATTGAAGTTTTTGCACAAACAAAATCAACATAGTTAAAATTAGGATTACAATTAACTCAGAAAATAAACCCCTACAGCAAATTTATCTAACAAAGATCAAATATCCAAGATACATAAGAAATAGATTCAAATAGATAAGAATGACATCGCCCAATAAACAAAAGGTCAAAGGGCATGAGGAGATAATTCTCAAAATAAGAAATCTAAACAATCAACAGAAAAAATGCTCCAAATCATTAATAATCAGAGGAATGTACATCCTATCTCAGACCTATCAGGTTGTCAAAAATCATAATTAAGGAAAATGATAGTTTTTGGAGGGGCTATAGAAGATAGACACAAGCATAATCAGAATGGCCAAGTGGTCTAAGGCACTGTATTCATGGAGGCATGGGTTTGATTCCCACTTCTGGGCAGTTCTCTGGGGGCAGCTGAGTAGCACAGGGGATTGAGAGCCAGGTTTAGAAACAGGAGGTCCTTAGGTTCAAATCTGGCCTCAGGCACTTCCTAGCAGTGTGACCCTGGGTGAGTCACAACCCCCATTGCCTAGCCCTTACTGCTCTTCAGCCTTGGACTCAATACGCAGTATTGATTCTAAGATGAAAGATAAGTCTTTTTTAAAAAGTTACATATGATAGATACTCACATTTTCACATGTAATCTTTTTCTCTTCTGTCACACATATGAGAATGTTCTTTTTTGCCATTTGTTAAATTCGAAATAAATAATAAAATTTAAAACACAAAAGGGAAATAATATAAGCTACATAAGAGTGGGACCTGTCTTGATTTTTGTATTTGTATTTTCAAAGTTTAACACAATGCCTGACATATAGAAAGACATACATTTTTCATTCACTCAGATAACATAAATTATATTATATTATTATATAAAAAAACATAAATAGAAAGACATAAATTTTTCATTCATTCAAATAATATGAATAAAATAAAATTCATTCAAACAAATAAGTAAATAAATGATGTGAGCTCCTTGAAGGCGGGTCATTTTGCTTTTGTCTTTGTATCTCCAGAGATTACATAGTACCTGACACATGTAGGCTCTTAAAAAAATACTTGTTGATTGATTTCCCCACGTAAAATAGATACTTTCTTCAAAGAAAGGAAGGAATAAAGAGATATTGAATCAATAGTCATACTAAAATTGAAGACTATTTGAATAGGAAGTATATATATATATTTACACACACTTTACTTTCCATCATTTGAGCTCCTTATCTCTTAATCTACAAGAGTCAGGTGAGAATGGTGAAGAGGAAAGTGTTGGGGCCACCCTCAGTCACCCTGATGAAGGAAAATTAAATATTTCATATTTGAATTTAAATAAGATTCAATTCTGATGCCCCAATACAGAGAACATTGGCAGAGTTGGATGGCTCCCATCAGTAGGTGTCCAGGGGGGTGCCATAGTTTCCCAGAGACCAAAAAAGATGGACCCCCGACTCTATCCCTAACCCTAAATCCCTCCAACTCTAACCCTTGATTAGATGCAAAAACCTTGCACTCCAACCAACCTCCTTCTAACAAAGCCTGAGAGCCAAGCTGTCCAAAAATCTCCAACACCCCTCCCCCTCCTCTGCATCTGCATTTCACTTGTGACCTTGCACAGCCTGTGGTCAGGCAAGAGCCTTTGAACACAGCCCCAGAGCTGCAGTGATTAGAAGTTCTTTGATTACCCAGCTCAGCTGGTCCTCAGTTCTTTATAATACTGCACCCCCCTCTCCCCAACCCCTACCTCTCCCCTCACCCATTAGCCCAGGCTGTTAAAGCAACAGATTTTTTTTCTCTTTTCATTTTCCTATAGCATACTAAACCCCAAGATTCAGTTAACACTAATCCTGATTTATTTCAGACTTATCTGCATTATTAATTCCAGTATTAATTCCAGTGGGGTGGGGGCGAGGAGAATACTAAAGTCTAGTTTGAACACAAATGTTGCATTTGGGAGAAAGAATATACCTGGGGAGATATCATTCTTCAAGAGTTGCTTAACCCTACACTTTCCATTTTTTAAATATATTTTGAGATGGGAAGTGGCCCTAATATTATTTTCTTTTATTATTTTCTCCCAGCAAATATCCTTTGGGCAGCTTCCTGAATTAATCTGGTCTTAATGTGGATTTAAACATTTACAATGCAAAATAATTTGGGTTAAAAATAATCTCTCTTGATAAAGCAAGAAAAACCCTAGAACTGTCACCATCTCTGACAGCTAGAAATAGAAAAGGATGTTTGTATATGCAAAATATGCCATGGGATGGTCGTAGGGAAGGGAAGGGAAAGGTAGACCAAGATGGTGGATATCTTTATATTATTCTTAATTGTTGTAACTGACTCGTGTTAACTGAAAAGCAGGATCTTGAGGTATTACAGGAATAAAGTCATCATTCACTTTCAACATGTTGACAACTGCTCAATTCTCTCTATGGAAAATTAAAAAAAAAAACACCTCAGTTTAAGGAAGGGACTTCTTTCTCTCCAAGATGTATTGTTCCACACATCACCTTAAGCTGTCACCTTTATTAAGAAGCATCTTCACAATAACAGACCAAAAAAAAAAAAA
>NW_025355233.1:0-8845 GCF_016433145.1 Gracilinanus agilis | reverse complement strand
GCGCGACGGGGTCGTCCCGGCGCTGCATAAGTGCGGAGCGGGCGGGAGGGCGGCTGAGGGACGGAGCGCGGCGGCGGCGGAGGCCCGCGCAGAGGCGGCGGTTGACGGAGGCGGGAGAGCGGGCGCGGAGGCGACCGGAGCGGACCAGAGCGACCCAGCGAGAGAGCGACCCAGCGAGAGAGCGAAAGAGATCACCGGAAATGAGCAGCTGCGCACGCGCGGCCCGCCACCGGCGCCGCCCTGCTCCCGGCGCCGAGAACAAAGTCCCCGACTCTGCCACAGCGCCTGCGCGCAGCCTCAGGCGCGCACCTAGTTAAGTCCCCGCCCCTCACGCCGACGGTCTCCTCAGACTAGCCCGCCTAGGAGCGCCAGTCGAGCCCGCCGCGGGCCAGTACGCACGCGCTAGCTCTCCCTCTCGCCCTCTACCATGTGACCAAGTTGTAGCGGGGACACGTGTCTCCACCCCCTGCGGGCGGGCAGCGGGCCGGGGCGGGGGCTGTGGAATGTCTTTGTCTGAACGCTGCCCCGCGGGCTCTGGGAGAGCTCCATTAACCACAGCTCCAAGCCCCGCCCCTTCTAACTGTCCCTGGGGGAAGGGAACTAGGGGAGGGACCGGGGGAAAAGTGAGAGGTTCCTAAAGAGGAGGGGGATTAAGTCCCTGCGGGGAAAGGGAGGGGGAGGGGAAGAGATTAAGAGAGAAGGAGGAGATTGAAAAGGGCCTCGGAGGGAAAGAGGGGAAGGAGTAAGGAATGAGGCTTTAGGAAAAGGTGAGGGAGATATAACTGACTCCCCACCAGCTCCATCCTAATCTGCACTAGCTGGCAGGAGACATAGCCGGCTGCTTCTTGCTCAGACTCAGTAAGGCAAATTAATAAACCTATTAAAAACCTGCCTTGTGCCAGGCACCAGTGGGGGAATACAAAGACTGCCCCAACCCCCAAAATTAATAAAAATAAAAGACAAAAAAACAGCTCCTGCCCTCAAGGAGTTCACAGTCTTAATGAGGGAGATATAATGCAAACAACTGGTAATAAATGAGATATTTATAGGACAAATAGGAAATAACAAGAAGGAAGGCACTCAGGTTAAAGAGAACTGGGAAAGGCTTCTTACAGAAGGTGAGATTTTTAGCTGTGACATGAAGCCAAGAGATGGAAAAAGAGGAGGAACAAACTCTTTGCTCCAGTTTCTGCACTAACCCTGTAGAAAGGGGCTTTCCCAGAGGTGATGGTGGAGCTGGGGGGGGGGGGGGGCACTGAAGCTTTTTTCCCTATTATATCAGCCTAGAATCACAGATAGCCCTCAAAACCATTACACTAGCTAACCCAACCCATTGAAAGATGAGAACTTCCTAAAGCTAATGGGCAGCATTAGAAATGATTCTTAATTACTGAGGAAACAGGGACTTGAGGAAGGAAAGCTGTAGTCATCCTCTTGAGGGATCTCATCTACATTTCAGATTTGGGATAGTGGCAACGTGGAAGAGGCAAATATTGAAAACACATTTAGTATTGTGTATACATTCAGTTAAACATATTAAGAGGCTTGGATTTGGAATCCGTGGGTCTAGTTTTAAGTCCTGGCTTTGAACTCCTTAGATAAATCACATCTTAAGTCCTCAATGTCCTCATTTACAAAATGAAAGGACTGGACTAATTGACGTTTAAAGTGATTTCCAATTGGAACATTAATACTTTGTTGGTGGAGTTGTGAACTGATCCAACCATTCTGAAGGACAATTTGGAACTATGCCCAAAGGGCTATTGATCCTGTCATACCACTACTAGGTCTATATACCAAAAAGATTATTAAAAAAGGGAAAGGACCTATTTATACAAATATATTTATAGTTACTCTTTTTGTGGTGGCTAAAAATTAGAAATTGATGGCATGCCCATCAATTGGGGAAGGGTATATATTGGTGATGGAATACTATTGTGCCATAAGAAATGATAAGTAGAATGATTTCAGAAAGACCTGGGAGGAGCTACATGAATTGATGCAGAGCAAAGTAATCAGAACATGGACAACATTGTACACAGTAACAGTAATATTGTGGAATGATCAACTGTGAAAGACATGGCTAAATTCAGCAAGAGAATGATCTGGGACAATTTTGAAGGATATATGATAAAAAAAATGCTATCCACCTCCAGAGAAAGAACTGTTGGAATCAGATACAGATAAAAACATACTCTATTTCACATTAATGTATTTACAGTTCTGTTTGGGGGCTTAAGTTTTATATGAGTATTCTCTTACAACAATGACTCATGTGGAAGTAGGTTTTGCATAATAATACATATACAATCTAGATCAAATTGCTCACTATCTCCTGGAGGGGGAAGGGAAGGGAAGGAGGGAGATAATTAGGATCTTATCATTTCAAAAAATGTATGTTGAAAATTATTACATGTAATTGGGAAAATACAATATCCTTGAAGGAAAAAAATGATTTCCAACTTAAAAGCTATGATCCAGTAAAGCCTTCAAATGCTGCAAGATAGCTGTTATAGCTATCTTAGAACTTCTCTTTCCTAGGCTAACAAATCCCTATTTCCTAAAACTGACCCTCATGAAATGGTCCTTTGTCATCCTGATGGCCATCCTCAGGATGTGCCCAACTTATCAATTAAAATGGGGTATCTAGAACTGAAGATGTGATTTGACAAGACCAATTACATAAGTGCTATTGCCTCCCTAGTTCTGGGCACTACACTTTTCTAAATGGAGCCCATTAGTGTTCTTGGATGCAACATCATCACTTTGTTAACTTATATTGAGCTTTTAGTTCACTGAAACTCCCAAACTTTTTTCAAATAGTGTCCAATCAAGTCTTCTCTTATGCTGTATTTGTGAGGTTTTTAACCCAAACATATGACTTTATTCCTATTTCATTTTATGAGATGAGGCCCAGTGTTGTAACCTGGCAAGATCTTTTTTAATCTTACCATTCATTGTCTTAACTATCCCTCCCAGCTTTTTGCTATCTGCAATTTTGATAAGTATACCATCTCTGCCTTTATCTTAATCTTGGATGAAAATGTTAAAACAGTGGAGGGTTAAGCACAGAATTCTGCAAAAGACCACTGCAAACTTTTAAAATAAATTGAAATTGACCCATTAATGACTGCTCTTTAGGTCTAGCCAACAGGTATTGGTCTATAAAATTGTACTGTCATCTAGCCAGTATCATTCAATTTTGTCCACCAGAATACCATGAAACATCCAACATTCTGCTAAAATCTAAGTATCTTTTGTCTACAGCAGTCTCCTGATTTACCTGTCTAGTAACTCTGTCAAAGAGGGTGGTGGTGGTGGTGGTAAAAAAGTAAGGTTAGACTGGCTTGACCTGTTCTTGATAAAGCCATTCTGACTCTATGATCATTACTTCCTTTTTCTAGATGTTCACGAACCATCCTTTTAATATGTTCTGGAATTTAGCCAAAACTGAAATTAAGGGCGCCGACTCATAGTTTCCAAACTGGACATTCTCTTCCCTTTTTTGAAAATCAAGGAGATATTCCCAAATCTCTAGGCCTCTAGCATGTTTCCCATTCTTCATAATCTTTCAAAGATCACAGAATGGCTAAACAATCACAACTGCCAGTTTTTCAAGTAGCCTAGGATACATTCAGGTTTAGTTGATTTAAGCCTATCAACAGCAGTTAGGTACTTTCTTACTGTCTCTTTATTTATCTTAGGTATCAATTCATTTTTACCCAAAAAAAGATCATTATTATCCAAAGACAGGATCATATCCCTGTTTTGGGGGAGTGGATAGGATGATGTTGACAATAGAGAACAGGCAGAAGTACTCAATTCAGATTTTGCTTCTTTTCTTCTCTGACAGAAAGATCTTTGGACAGGAAAAGCCAAAATAAAAATAATAAGATAATGTCTTGTTGCCTTTAATGGACTCATATTACTAGGCCCAGTGAAATAAAAATTGTAAAAGATATCACTGATGATCTTTGAAAGTCCCATAGGCTATATTAAGACTGATATAATAACTAGGACAAAAGGGATTGATGGTTCCACAGTACTCTAATCTGATCATCTCCCTTCCAGAGTATTGTATTCAATTTTACAAAGGAAGTTAATAAATTGGAGAGATTCCAGAGAAAGACAATAAGGATAGTAAAGATTTGGGGGGTACATATCACCATCTTTCAGTATTTTAAGGGCTGTCCTATGAAATTAGACTTTTTTTCTGCTTGTCCCCAAAGAGCAGAAAAAATAATAATAATAATAATAATAGCAGCTGGCATTTATATAGGGCTTTAATGTTTGCGAAGCATTTTACAAATATTTCATTTTATCTTTACAATAACCTTGGGAGATTGACTCTATCATTATTCTCATTTTTATAGATGAGGAAATTGAGGCAGGCAGTGGGTCAAAGATTTGCCCGGGGTTATATGGTAACATAAGTGTTTGAGGCCAGAGCAGAACTCAGGTCTTCCTGACTTCAAGTTTAACACTCTTACTACTAACACACTCACCACTTAGCCCACCTCTAAGAGCAATTGATTAAAGTTGCAAAAAACAAATCCAGTACAAAAGGAAAACTTCCTGACAATTAAAACTATCCAAAAGTAGAATGGGTTTTCTTGAGAGAAAATGGGCTCCTCACTAGTGGTCTTCAAGTAAAGGCTGGATGATCCCACTGCTCGGTTTATACCCCAAAGAGATAATAAGGAAAAAGACTTGTACAAAAATATTTATAGCCATGCTCTTTGTGGTAGCAAAAAATTGGAAAATGAGAGGATGCCCTTCAAATGGGGAATGGCTGAACAAGTTGTGGTGTCTGTTGGTGATGGAATACTATTGTGCTCAAAGGAATAATGAACTGGAGGAATTCCATGTGAACTGGAAAGACCTCCAGGAATTGATGCAGAGTGAAAGGAGCAGAACCAGAACATTATACATAGAGGCTGATACACTGTGGCACAATCTAATGTAATGGACTTCTGTACTAGCAGCAATACAATGATTCAGAACAACTCTGAGGGACTTATGAGAAAGAACGTTACCCACATTCAGAGGAAGAACTGTGAGAGCAGAAACACAGAAGAAAAACAACTGCTTGATCACGTGGGTCGATGGGGATTAGGGGATATAGACACTAAAGATCACCCTAGTGCAAATATTAATAATATGGAAATAGGTCTTGATCAATGACATATAAAACCCAGTGGAATTGCTCATTGGCTATGGGAGGGGGGTGAGAAGAGGGGAGGGAAAGAACATGAATCATGCAACTATGGAAAAACATTTCAAATTAAATAAATAAACAACAAAAGAGTAATGGCTGGATGGTCTCTTATTGAGTACGTTGTAAAAAAGACTTTTGTTTATTTGTCTGTTAGATCTCATGATTTATACAACTCCTTCCAAATCTATAATTTCATGATTCTACCTGACTTTCCCTGAGCCACATGAACTAGCTGTTTCCTCAAATTGTTTTATATATATATATATATACTAGTTCTAGTCTCTTCACTATGAATCAGTTCATACAAGTCTTCCTAGATTCCTCTTAAATCATTCTATTCTTTCTTCTTCTAATCTAATCTTTCTTATAGCACAATAATATTCTATCACATCCATACACCATAACTTGTTCAACCATTCCCCTAATGGATAGACATCTAATATCTTACCATCACAAAAAGAAGGGCTATAATTATTTTTGTACACATGGGCTGTTTTCTTCTTTGTGTGATCTCTTTGTGGTATAGTAGTGGTATCACTGGGATAAAGGGCTTGCACGTTGTAATAGTTTTTTGAGTATAGTTACAAATTGCTTTCCAGAATAGATAGACCAATTTACAGCTCCAACAACAGTGTTTTATTATTATTTTATAATTTATTATACCTATTTTCCCACAGCCTCTCCAGCATTTCTTAGTTTTTCTTCCCCTGCC
The DNA here is from genome assembly GCF_016433145.1 of Gracilinanus agilis. Classification (NCBI taxonomy): domain Eukaryota; kingdom Metazoa; phylum Chordata; class Mammalia; order Didelphimorphia; family Didelphidae; genus Gracilinanus; species Gracilinanus agilis. The sequence goes on along the minus strand of NW_025355233.1, from coordinate 2,915 downwards.
CCCAACTTTGCTAATCTGAGGGATTTGAGGTAGAATCTCAGCATTGTTTTAATGTGCATTTCTCTAATTATTAGTAATTTAGAACTTTTTTTAATTTGGCTATTGGTTGCTTGGATTTCTTCCTCTGAAAATTGCCTTTTTATATTCTTTTTGGTTTCTATATTTTGAAAGCTTGCATTTTACCTGGTATAAATGAAGGAATGAAAAAAGAACTTTATTAAGCACTTACAACACTTACACTCCAGAATCTGGAGATTATGAATATTTGGCATGATGAAGTCTCCTAAAAATGTTGTTTTTGAATTTTTATGACTCCACTATAAATGTTATGTCCAAGTTATTGTGGGCAATAGTTTCATCCATGACAATTATTATAGATGAAGCAATTTTATCTAGAATGTGGGTCAGACTGTGTTTGACTTTTTTTCATCAGAAATTCTAAAATGGGGTGGTCACTCCCTCTGACAATTTTCCACACTAGCAACAAAAGATTACTTGTTGAATGTTAACAGATAGGAAGGAGGACAGAAAGAAGAGCTAGCAGTAGGACTTGGATAGAAGAAACAAAGAGGAAATATATCTATTTTGGCATCTGATTTATGCTGCTGCCCTTGGTAAAGCTTGCCTTTGCTGGTATCACAAAGGACTGAAGCGTCCTTGCTATGTAATGAGATGCCTAGATATGAGTCCCTGGAGCTTTACCTGAGGCTAATAAAATTTTAAGAGAAGAGTGGATCAGAAATGGGGGGGGGGGAGGTTGTTGTTTCTGGTTTGTGTGGACCCAAGATTAGTATCCTTTTGGAGGTTGACTATCAAATTCAACAAGCTTTCATTGAGCAAATTTCCTTAAGCTATTACTGGGTGCAAGACATTCTGTTAGGCAATGGGGATTGAAATATAAACATGAAATAATTCCTGTATATTATAAGAAAAGAACAAGTATACAGATAATTATAATTCAAGATAGGGAATTCAAGCTTGACCAAGGGGGAAGATCAGATACTATACTCTATTCTTTTTAAAAAATATTTTATTTTTCCCCAATTATATGTGAAAACAATTTTAAACATTCTTTTTATTCTTGAGTTCCAAATTCTTTCCCTCCCTCCCTTTTCTTCTTCCCCATGCAATCACGTAAAATGTTTTTCCATATTAGTCATTTTGTGAAAGAGACTTGACCAAAAAAAATGAAGATAGTGAAATATAGTATGTTTGGATCTGCATCCAGACTCTATTAGTTCTTTCTCTGGAGGCAGATAGCATTTTTTAAAAATCATAAATCCTTTGCATTTATCTTGGATCACTGTTTTGTAAGGAGTAGCTTTCATTGATAGTTGTTCATCATGTAATATTGCTGTTACTGTGTATAATGTCCTCCTGGTTCTGCTCACTTTACCTTGCATCAGTTCATATAAATCTTTCCAGGTTTTTTTTGAAATTTTTTTGTTTGTTATTTGTTATTTCTTATACCACAATGTATTCCATTATAATCATATACCACAATTTATTCAGCCATCCCCCAATTGATGGACACCCCCCTGATTTCCAATTCTTTGCTACCACAAAAAAGAGCTCAGGCAATATGTTCTAAGAAAATGTGAAGTCCAGTGGCAGAGATGGAGGTGGAGGAGGGGGTTGGAGATTAGGGAAGACATCATACAGGAAGTGGCATCTGAGCTAACTGAGTCTTGAAGAATAGAAGGATCCTAAAAGGTACAGATAGTGAGAGTTCATTCCAGGGACGAGGAACAGCTCATATGAATGCTAGCAAAAAATGTAATGTGAGGGTCAATGAAACAAGTAGTAGCCTAAATTGACTGAAATATTAGCTGGGCAGCTAGGTGCCATAGTGAGTAGAGTATTGGCTCTGGAATCAGGAAGACTCACTTCTTGAGTTCAAACCTAGCCCTAGACACTTACTAGCTGTGTGACCCTGGGCAACTCACTTGATCTTGTTGGCCTCAATTTCTTCATCTGTCAGATAATCTGGAGAAGGAAACGTCAAGCCACTCCAATATCTTTGCCAAGAAAACCCCAAATAGGGCCATGAAGAGTCAGACATGACTGAACAATAAAATGTGAATTAAGGCTAGCAAGGTAGGTTGGCCTAAGGAGTCTGTATTTGTCCTAGAGAGAAGAAAGAACCACTGAAGATTTTGTGAGAAGGCAAGTGATATGGTCAGATGTGTGTCTTAGGAAGACCGTTTAGGCAGTTGTGTAAAGGATGGATTGGAGAAAAGAGAGTGGAGACAGGAAGATCATTCAGGAAGCTGTTTCAGTAAGTCCAGAGGAGAGGTGATGAAGAACTGAAGGAAGGAGGAAATGGCTCTGGGGTGGAGAGAAGGGGATGAATGTAAATGGTGCTGCAGAAGTAGAATCAATAGGAGTTGACCATTGATTGGATGGAGTGGGATATTGGTAAAGAGAGAGAAAAAATCAGAAGAAGAATAGGAAGTTGTAAATCTGGGAACTGCCATCTTGATGACCCTCTCCCAGTAGCGTCTTCCTCCCAGTAGTGTTCTCAAGAGAAATATGAATATTTGTTGGAGCAACTAGGTGGCTCAATGAATAGAGAGCAGATCTGGAGATGGAAGGTCTTGGGTTCAAATCTGAACTCAGATACTTCCTAATTATGTGACTCTGGGCTTAACTAAAGCACTATTGCCTAGCGTTTACCACTCTTCTGCCTTGGAAATGATACTTGCTATTGATTTTTTTAAAAAAAACTCTTACTTTCTGTCTTAGAAGCAATGCTGTATATTGTGTCTAAGCTAGGATGTGTCTAAGATCAAATTTGAACCCAGGACTTTGCATCTCTAGGTCAGGTTCTCAATCCACTGAGCCACCTAGATGCCCCACTTAGTATTGATTCTAAGAAAGAAGGTAAGGGTTTTGGGGGAGAGAGAGAGAGAGAG
>NW_025355232.1:0-1068 GCF_016433145.1 Gracilinanus agilis | reverse complement strand
GTATAATAGTATAATAAATATTATAAATTTATTTTAAAAAGTATTAAAAGATACCTGTTATAACAAGACTTTCAACAGACTAGGCAGAGTAGAGAATGCAAGGAAGACTATGGGAAAGAATGAAAGTTCAGAAAACCAGAGATTGGAGGTTTCTAGAAAAAAAGGTGAAACGTGCCAAGATCTGAAATTTAGGGAGAGACAACTTTGGGATACATTTTAGGAAGATTCTTTCTTATTTGGAATTGTATGGCTAAGGGTCAGGAGGGTATTTTTCCAGATAATAGTCATGGGTCTAGCACAGGAGCTAATTAGATACCACAATGTGGAGGCCACAGGATCTGGACCTTGGACAGTTCAGGTGATGGTTCTTAAATTACTTCACAGTTTGTCCTGGATTCATTGCTTTGGGTTTGTCTCTTTAGTAGTGAAACTATGCTTCTGATGTTTTTATTCCATTCCTTCTTGAGGAACAATTCTTAATTTGAGTCTTATCTAAGAGATTCTCCTCAGTAAGATGGTGGGGAATGGAGAAATAAGCATTTATATCGTTTTGTGGCAGGTATTGTGCTAAGTGCTTTTTATAAATATTATCTCATTTGATCATCACAAACAATTCTCAGAGTCTTGTTATTATCCCCATTTTACAGTTGAGGGAACTGAGGCAAACAGAGTTTAAGTGGCTTGCTAAGGGTCATATACCTGTAAGTGTCTGAAGCCTATTTTGAACTCGGATGTTCCTGACTCTGGGCCCAGTTCTTTATTCATTGGGTCAACAGATGCCACTGGCTGTGCCCAAGAGGAAGAGAGAGATAGAAGGACATTGAGTACAAATATGAATCAGGTAAGAAACAAGCAGTTTTATGTACACATAGAAGAGGGAATATTAGCCAATAAAAATAATTACATAGAATGATTATAATCAGTAAAGAGGCTAATATTTAAGCTTCATTAGGGTATTTGCAACAGGGCTGCTCATCAGCTATTTTACATTTTTTTTAATGAGGACAGTCCCATCAATGCCAGTTGGGATCTTTCTTTTCTAGTGTTCTCTCTTTTTTGTCTCTGTCT
>NW_025355231.1:0-3575 GCF_016433145.1 Gracilinanus agilis | reverse complement strand
ATTTAAAATAGGGAGCCAATGAGGATTGTTAAGCAAGAGAGTGATGTCATTTAGTAGTCTATCCAATGGCTCTTTTAGAGGAATTGAGGGAGAGAACTAGAAGGCAGAGATACCTTTATAATAGCCCAGAGAGTATCTTTGTGACTTTGTGAAAAGTTACTCCCACCACCACCTTTGCACTCCAGTTCCCTCAACTGTAAAATGAGAGGATTGGTTTAGATGGATTTTTATGGTCTCTTCCAATTCTAAACCTGTGATCGTCTGAGGTGATGAGGGTCTGTACCGATCATGTGGTAGTGGGAATGGAAAAGGGGTAGATACGACAGGCCTATCAGTGGTCAGTGGTTATAGCATTCAGCATAGAATCAGGAAGACCCGAATTCAAGTCCTTCCTCCTCTATTCACCCAGCTGAGGGACTCAAGTCAGACATTCTTCGTCTTAGCTTACTCATCTGTAAAATTCGATGACAATAGCACTGACCTCCCCATGTATTACAAGGATCAAATGAGATAAATTCATAAAGTACTTTGCAAAGTGCTATAGAAATATTATCTACTATTACTATATTTATTATAACCATAGAATTCAGGAACTAGAAGGCACTTTAGAAGTTTTCTAGTCCAGTGCCTTCATTTTACAGAATAGAAAACTGAGGGAAAAGAAAGACCAGAGAAGGGATGTGACTTGTCCAAAATCACACAGCCCCTCAGGGGCAGACTCTGGGCTAGGTGCCAGTTCTTCTGACTGCCAGTCCAGATTGTCTTCCACTCTGTGACACTACCTCAAAGGATGAAGTGTCAGGATTGGGAGCCTAAGTACCAAATAATGATGATCTGTAATGACAAAGAGAAGTTTCTTGAAATCAGGAGGTTCTATCTGTCTGTCTATCTCTCTATCTTTACCTACCTATGAATCTATCTCTATCTCTTTATCTGTCTCTATTTCTTTGTCTATCCGTTTCTTTATCTATCAATCATCTATCTCTCTAGCTATCTCTTTGTCCATCTATCTATCTTTGTGTCTTTGTCTGTATCTACATCAGTGATTTCCAATGTGGGCACTACCGCCCCCTGGTGGGTGCTGTAGCGATCCAGGGAGTGGTGATGGCCACAGGTGCATTTATCTTTCCTATTAATTGCTATTAAAATTTAAAAAAAATTAATTTCCAGGGGCACTAAGTAATATTTTTTCTGGAAAGGGGGCGGTAGGCCAAAAAAGTTTGGGAACCACTGATCTACATCTATCTTTCTGCCTATCTATTGCTTTATCTCTTTTTGTCCAGCTCTCTATCTCTTTGCCTTTCTCTCTATCCATCTACCCCTTTGCCTGGAAGTCTTTCTACATAGGGCTCGCTAAATATACATGTATATAAATAAAGAAATAATCTTTGAGTCCTCCTGCATAGTATAGTACCTGGTAAAACAGGAACTTAATGGATGCTTTTTGAATTAGATGACAATAATTTTAAAAAGCCAACCCAAAGGTTTATGCCTCTTTTAATTTTGCAAAGCACTTTATATATATGTTATCCCATTTGAGCCTCTCTGAACAGTCTTATGAGACATTATTTCACAGATGAGGAAACAGGTTCAAAGATGCGATTTAGACCCATCCCTTTTGGACTCCACATCTAGCCCTCTCTTCAGCATTTGGCAGTTATGTTATAGACTTATTTATTGAGAGCCAGAAAGAAATTCAGAAGCTACCTAAGTCCAAATCCTCATTTTACAAGTGAGGAAACTGAGGTCTTGAGAGATTAAGTGACTTACACAGGTAGTGTCAGAGGTAGGATTTGCACTCTGATCCTATGACTCCAGGGCTGGGTACACTCACTCTTCCCACTATAGCATCAATATAAAATTAAAGCTGAGGGACAGCTGGGTGGTTCAGTGGAATGAGAACCAGGCTTAGCAATAGGAGGTCCTGGGTTCAAATCTGGCCTTAGACACTTCTTAGCTGTGTGACCTTGGGCAAGTCACTTGACTCCCATTGCCTAGCCCTTACTATCCTTCTGCCTTGGAACCAATACAGAGTATTGATGCCAAGACGTAAGACGAGAGTTTAAAAAAATAAAAAGAAAATCAAAGCTGTGAGACAGTCATTACTCTGAGAGGGTATAGACAGAAGAACAAAGGACTGGGGTCAGGACTTAAAACCTTTCCCAGCATGCCTGACTCCTGTTCTCTCCCGGCAGGTTCCTGTCCTGCCAGCGAAGTCCAGCAGCTGCTGTCCTGGAGTTGTTCGAGGAGCAGAACGGGAGCCTCCAGGAGCTTCACTACCTCATGACGTCCATGGAGCGGCTGGACTGCGCCTCAGCGATCCGTGTCTACCTGAATGGCAAGCAGAGCCAGTCTCCAACACCATCTGGCACTCCAGTCCTGGCCCACAGAACCAGGGATAGCGAAGACCTGGAGATGGACGTGAAACTCTGAGCGGAGGCAAGAACTGTATCTCCTTCCCAAGGCCAATGGAGTGCGTACTGAAGGCTTGGGAAGGAATTCTGCTTCCAGTCTCCCCTTCTCCAGGGGCTTAGGTTGGAGACTTGGCAAGTTTTTCCTTTGGACTTAATGGAACAAATGAGACATCTTCTTCCAACAGGCCGGTCCTGGGTCCAGCATCAGTCCATACTTGGCAGAAGGCACCAGTCCTTTCATAGTCACTAACTGAGCTTTCTAGTAAGGGACTGAACAGTGAGCCAGGAAAATGGGGCCCTCCTTGTACCCCTAACCTTATGTCTCTGTTATCTGTGGATAGATAGCCACCAAACTCAGGGAAGGATTGGAGGCAGGCAACAACTGGGGCATGAAGATCTTTCTGGCTTGGCCAGCTTCTCTGCAGACCTCATCTCATCAGCAACAGGGTGCACAGAAGTCTCATGGATAGTGGAAGCCTGGTTGGAATCCTCCAAGCCTCATCAGCTCTTGGACTATGAGGGGAAGAAAGAGCCTTAGAGATCATCTCATCCTATTCCCTAATTTTACACATGAGAAAATCAAGATCCAGACAATTTACGGGACTTGCCCAGGCATTTCAGTATTTATTATCTGTCCAACACTGTGCCAGGCATTGTAGGGGAACATGATAAAATAGAAAACCAAGTTTCTGCCCTTCTGGAATTCATGATTCCAATAAAGGTGGTAAGGTGAACAGGATTGAAACCACAGCAAACACTAGAGGTACAGACAATTAACACTCTGAGTTCAGAAAAGCTAGTTAGTGAGGGAGTAAGTGGTCCAGGAAGACTTCTTGGAGGAGGTGGGACTTGAGCCAGACCTTGAAAAGGGATCAGGGTAGCATGAAAACCAGTGGAAAAAGGGCAGAGGGAATTCTAGTTTGGTCAGAAAAACATGGGTAAAGGTGTGGGGACAGGAATGAGTGTGATGCTTGGGTCAGTGTAGAGAGGACCAGCCTGATAATGAAGGTGAAGGGAGGGGAGACAGAAGGAGATACAGCACAATGCTCACCTGCCTGCCCACCTTTTTTTGTCTGTCTTTGTATACTTGATGAGAATGTTAGAAATGGAAAAGAGCTTAAGGGTCATGGTATCTAATCCCCTTATCACTATATATATATA
>NW_025355230.1:0-1025 GCF_016433145.1 Gracilinanus agilis | reverse complement strand
TTTAGATCTCTCACTAGTATGGTTTTGCTATCTATTTCCTTCTTGAGTTCTGCCCGTTTCTCTTTTACAAATTTGGATGCTATGCCATTTGGTGCATACATTTTGAGCAGTGTTATTTCCTCATTGTCTATACTGCCTTTAATCAGGATGTAATTACCTTCCCTGTCTTTTTTAATCATATCTATTTTTACTTTGGCTTTGTCAGAGATCATGATCACTGCCCCTGCCTTCTTTTTCTCATTTGAAGCCCAAAATATTTTGCTCAAGCCCTTTACCTTAAACCTGTGTATGTCCATCCACCTCATATGTATTTCATGTAGACAACATATGGTAGGATTTTGGTTTCTAATCCACTCTGCTATTTGCATCCATTTTATGGGTGAGTCCATCCCATTCACATTCAGAGTTATAATTATCAGTTGTGTATTTGCTGACATTTTGGTATCCTCTCCTAGTTCTACCTCTTCTTACACTCTTTCCTTTTAAACCAGTGGTTTGCTTTAAGCCAGTAACCCTGGTCCCCTCTCCTGATTTACTTCCCTTTCTACCCCCTCCCTTATTATTCCCCTCTTTTTATTTTTAAGGCCTAATGAATTTCATCCCCTGTCTCCTCCCTTCCCTTTTTTGACCTCCCCACTCCCCTGCTCCCCTTGGTTTATCCCTTCTGTCTTTGTCAGTAGGGTTAGATAGAGTTTTATATCCCAATGGATATACCTACTCTTCCCTTTCAGGGTTAATTCCACTGAGATTAAGGTTCGAATATTACCTCTTAATGCTCTCTTCTTCTCCTTCTTATAATAGTATTCATCCCCTTCCCCTCCCATGCCCTCTTTGTGTGTAATAGAATATCCTATTTTTCTTATTCATTCAAGTTTCTCTTGGTGTCCTCTACTATTCACCCACCTCTTTACCACCCCCCATATGATCTTAGACCATTTAGTACTCGAACCTCTCCCTATGAATAATTCTTCTAATTAATATAATAGTGAATACTATAATAGTGAATAGAGTTCACTACAGAGAAT
>NW_025355229.1:0-3239 GCF_016433145.1 Gracilinanus agilis | reverse complement strand
AAGGAAGGAAGGAAGGAAGGAAGGGAGGGAGACAGGGAAGGAGGGAGGGAGGGAGGAAGAGACAACACTGTGATACCAGGACCATGCAGGGCTCAGAGGGTGGAGATACCATGCCTGGAGCAGGGTTTCCCAGAATCTACTTCGGGCCTCAAGCTGTTGCAAATCCTTAATGATGGACCCTAGTGAACCACCTCCCCCCCTTCACCCTTGCTTTGTACTTGAAGAAGGTTTTGAGAATCCCTCCCTCCGTCATGGGCAGATGTGCTCAGCCTAGAAGAGGAAGGGAGGAGGGCAGGCACTGGGAAGATAAGAAAGATCTGGCGATAACTGTTTCTTTGGGGAAGTAGAAGAGTATATCTATTTCATAATCACTTTAATTTTACATATATTAAAAGAGCATAAATCCATATGTAGTGTCTGAATCAGTGAATGCAGAGAAAAGAGAAATTGAAGGATAGGGGCAGAAGCAAGATAAACCCAAAAAATTCTACATGTTTATATTTTGACAATCAATCCTAGGTCATTAACTAGGGCACCACCGAGGTAGACTATGGGTAAGTAACTTTCCACCAAAATGAGAAGGCAAAAAACCCAAGACGTTTCCATTAAAGAAGGGAAGGGCGCAGCGCCACCTAGTGGCTCACTCAGATATCTCCCTGGTGAGAGCTCTTAGGAAGGTGGTAATAGGGAGGAATACAGAAGGGAAGGTAACGCCAAATACATCAATAACATTTTATTTTTATTAAAAATATTTAACCTATTTGATGTACAAAGATCACTCTATTGCAAATATGAATATCATGGAAATAGGTTTTGAACAATGATACATGGATAACCCAGTGGAACTGCTTGTCAGCTCCAGGAGGAGTCATGAGTCATGTAACCATGGAAAAATATTTTAAATTTTTAAAAAAGAAAAAATATTTAACCTAGTGATTAAATTGTACTTGACTATGGTTTCTTATCTATTTATAGGAGTTGGAGCTAACCAAATCAAACGCCACAGATGTATGTATATGAAGGGCTTTGAAAACTTTAAGGGAAAGAGACATGCTTTTGATTTCAATAGTATTGGGCACTCTCAGGTGAGGAAACTCCCTCTACCAAGGCAGGTCAGCAACTTCTAGCCTTAGAGAGTTGCCTAGAGCACTGAGATTAAGTCAGTCAGCCAATACCTATTATATTCTCACTACATGCCAGGCACTGTACTAAGCACTGGAATCAAAAAGAAAGGCAAAAAATAATCCCCAGCCTCATTGAGCTCACAGTCTAATGGGAAAGACCACATTCAAACTAGATACATAAAAGATATTTAGAATAAATGGAGGTAATCACAGTGAGTAAGGTTCTAGCAGCTGCGGGGGGTGAGAGAGGATTCCTGCAAAAAGAGGGTTTGTCCTGAAGGAAGCTGAGACCTAAAGGTGTGATGGGAAAGCATTCCAATTATGAGGAACAACCAGGTGCATAGGCATTCAGACAGGAGCTAGAGGTCTTGAACAAGGAAGGGAAAGCAGTCAAATGTTGATGAATTGCAGAGTATATAAAAGGGAATTACCTTTATCTACTATTCCATACTGTCAATCAAAAAAAACAACAACAACAAAAAAAAAACAACAACCACGAATCTACCAAAGTAGTTATAGTAAGGGTCTTTAATTGGGGTAGGAATGTTAATCTGGGAAGTCCAACAAAACCTCAGTCCTACGGAATGCAATGCGCTTATACAGATTTTTGGAGAGGGGGAAGGGCATATGCCCAGCCATTATGCACTTGGCCAACAGGACCTAGACACAGTCTAAAATGGCAGGGAAAGGCCTAGATGCAATAGGAAGAAACTAGAGTTCCTGGGAGCAGCCTAAGTGCAAAAGGAGAAAGAAAAGTATTTAAGGTTTTATTCTATCTGCTAATCCTATCTAGGGTGATCAAGGGATGCTTCAGAGTTTATTGACCAATCCGGGACAAGAGTCTGTCAGGAGGTTTCTTAAAGACAGGTTAGGATTAGATAAGAGAATTTGAGTTTGTGAATGTGGAACATTTGTGGATGATGGCTGGGCAAAGACAATAATGTGACTATTTCTCTGTGTGTAGTCAGTCAGTGATGAAGTGAATAGTGCCTAGCCTGGAGACAGGAAGACTGTGTTATTATTATGTTTCGGGTGGGGTTAAAGTAAATAAAGGATGTTTACACACACATATATATATATGGTCATTTACAACTTCTTTGTGATTTTCGTTAATATATTCTACTTGTTTCTCATTTTCTTTTCTATATTCTGTTGGGCATCTTTGAGTATCTGTACTTGTTCAAATAAAATTGAATGTTAAAAGAGCTGGAAAAGAAAGAACCAGGTAGTGAAGGGCTTTGAATGCCAAACATCCTGGAGGTAAGAGGGAGCCATAGGGGCTGACCCGGTCAGTTTCCGCTTTATCTGGAAGGAACAGTAGGGCAAAAGGATGGGAAGACGATCTGGAGATAGAGGCTGGCACTTAAGGGTTTAGGGATGGAGTGGGGGGAGGGGGAGCACTGCTCGGAAGGTGGCAGTGAGGAGGGAGAGAAAAAACGGGAGGGAATCCTCCGTTGATGCTGCTCTCTTACATCAGTCTCTCCCTTTCCTTCCCCTCCCCTTTTCCTTCTAAGCCTCCTCCTTCCTCGGACCCTCGTCTCCCTTCCCCTTCATTTAACCCTATTCCTCCCCACCCTGACCCTTAACACCTTCTCCTCCCCCTCTAAAGCTCCTTCTCAGTCCTCCTTCCCCACCTCTTCTCGGGAATGGAGGGACCAAACCACAAGCGGGAACCTTCCCGCTCTAGTTGTACAGCTGCGGTTCTCTGAGTAACCTTCTGCCCGGGAGGAAAGGCTGCCCGGCGACCTGTGACGTAAGCAGCGGGCCTGGGCCAATGAAGAGAGCCTCTGACCGGGCCCCACCCCCGCGTGATGTCACCCGCCGGCGCCCGGGATTCGAGTAAGGGAGCGGGAGCGACGCAGCCATGGACCTCGGGACCCTGACGAAGGAAGTGGGACGCTGGGCGTCCCAAGAGATGGGCTACCCGGTCGCCCTGTTGCCCCCCGAGCCTGCTTTGCGCAGGTGAGAGCGCCCCTCCCCCAGCAGCGTGCCCCAGTCCCAGCGCCTGTTCGGACGACTCCCAATTCCCGGGCACTAACCCTCCTCCCACCACCACCCCGATTGAGTGGACCCGCCCCACAGGACCCCACCCCTCACTGCATCGACCCCTAGCTT
>NW_025355228.1:0-2580 GCF_016433145.1 Gracilinanus agilis | reverse complement strand
AAACCAGTCCTTAAAGGCTAGAATCGAACATTTAGAAACTGATGATCTCTCAAGACAACAAGAACAAATAAAACAAAGTCAAAAGACTTATAAAATAGAAGGAAGCATGAAATATCTCAATGAGAGAATGACAGACCAAGAAAACCGGTCTAGAAGAGACAACTTGAGAATCATTGGTCTTCCAGAAAAGGCAGAAATTCATAGAAACTTGGACTCCATACTTAAAGAAATTATTCAGCAAAATTGCCCTGAAGTTCTACAACAAGAGGGCAATACAGACATTGAAAGGATCCATAGAATACCCTCTACACTGGACCCAGAAAAGTCAACACCCAGAAATATAATAGCGAAATTGAAGAGCTTTCAAGTTAAAGAAAAAATCTTACAAGAAGCCAGAAAGAGACAATTCAAATATCAAGGAGCACCAATAAGGATCATACAGGATCTGGCAGCCTCAACGCTAAAAGACCGCAAGGCTTGGAATACAATATTCAGAAAGGCAAGAGAGCTGGGCCTTCAGCCACAAATCAACTACCCAGCGAAACTGACTATATACTTTCAGGGGAAAGTATGGGCATTCAACAAAATTGAAGAATTCCAAGTTTTTGCACAAAAGAGACCGGGACTAAATGGAAAGTTTGACACTCAACCACAAATATCAAGAGAAAGATGAAAAGGAAAATAAGAAACAGAGGGAAAAGAAAGAAAACTCATAGTCTTTTAAGCTTGACTCTTTAAGGGCATAAATAAGATCTAATTATCTGTATTACTAGGTGGAGAAATGCTATGTATAATTCTCTGTAGTGAACTCTATACACTATTATAATATTCACTATTATAGCAACCAGAAGAATAATTCATACTAGGGGACACCAAGAAAAATCTGAGTAAATAAGAAAAATAAGATATTCTATTACACACAAAGAGGGCATGGGAAGGGGAGGGGATGAATAATATCATAAGAAGGAGTGGAAGAGAGCATAATCAAACCTTACTCTCAGTGTAATCAACCCAGAGAAGGAAGAGTAGCTTTATTATCCATCCGGATAAAAAATGCTATCTAACCCTACTGAGAAAGTCAGAAGGGATAAACCAAAGGAAGCAAGGGAGTGGGGAGGCCAAAAAATGGAGGGGAGAAGAAGGGGGAGGGAATTCATTTGGTCTTTAAAAAAAACAAAAAGAGGGGAACAACAAGGGAGGAGACAGAAAGGGAAGTCAATCAAGAGAGGGGATAAGGGATACTGGCTCAAAGCAAACAACTGGTGTAAAAGAAAATAGTGTAATAAGAAGGAGTGGATCTAGGGGAGGATACAAAAATGTCAGTGAATACACAACTAACAATTGTAACTCAGAATGTGAATGGGATGAACTCACTCATAAAACGGAAGCAAATAGCAGAGTGGATCAGAAACCAAAATCCTACCATAGGTTGTCTACAAGAAACATATATGAGGCGGGTAGACACACACAAGTTCAAGGTTAAGGGTATGAGCAAAATCTTTTGGGCATCAAATGAGAAAAAGAAGGCAGGAGTGGCTATCATGATCTCTGACAAAGCCAAAGTAAAAATAGATATGATTAAAAAAGACAGGGAAGGTCATTACATCCTGATTAAAGGCAGTATAAACAATGAGGAAATAACACTGCTACAAAATACAGCATCCATTCCTATTGAAAACATTGAAAAGTATAGGAATAGAAGGACCCTTCCTAAAAATAATAAACAATATATACCTAAAACCATCAACAAGCATTATATGCAATGGGGATAAATTAGAAGCCTTCCCAATAAGATCAGGAGTGAAACAAGGATGCCCATTCTCACCTCTATTATTCAACATAGTACTAGAAACACTAGCAATAGCAATTAGAGAAGAAAAAGAAATTGAAGGTATCAAAATAGGCAAGGAGGAGACTAAGCTATCACTCTTTGCAGATGATATGATGGTATACTTAAAAAATCCTAGAGAATCAACTAAGAGGCTGGTAGAAATAATCAACAACTTTAGCAAAGTGGCAGGATTCAAAATAAATGCACATAAATCATCAGCATTTCTATACATTTCCAACACACTAGAACAGCAAGAAGTAGAAAGAGAAACACCATTCAAAATCACCCTAGACAATATAAAATACCTAGGAATATACCTACCAAAACAAACACAGCAATTATATGAAAACAACTACAAAAAACTTTCCAAACAAATAAAACTGGACCTCAACAATTGGAAAGCCATTAACTGTTCATGGGTAGGACGAGATAACATAATAAAAATGAACATCCTACCCAAATTAATTTACCTATTTAGCGCCATACCTATCAAATTACCAAAAAACTTCTTTACTGAATTAGGAAAAACTATAACAAATTTCATTTGGAATCACAAAAGATCAAGAATATCAAAGGAAATAATGAAAAAAAATGTGAAGGAAGGGGGCCTAGTAGTACCAGATATCAAACTATACTATAAAGCAGCAGTCATTAAATCAATATGGTACTGGCTAAGAGATAGAAGGGAGGATCAGTGGAATAGACTCGGGGTTAATGATGTCAGCAAGACAGTGTATGATAAACCCAAA
>NW_025355227.1:0-7235 GCF_016433145.1 Gracilinanus agilis | reverse complement strand
TATATATATATATATTAAAAAATGTTTATCTTTGGCCTCTGAAGAAATATTCATAAATTATTTTTCCTCTGGTTTATGAGGAAAAGGCAACACCTTTGGCTAATTATGAGTTATGGAATCTCTTCAAGAATCACTGAATCACAGATTTTTAACTAGCTTCACAATCACCTCCCACCTACCCCAGGGAACCACCTATGGGCAGCTTTGGTGGACATAGACTCCAGACCAGTGAGAAACTAAGGGTTGTTACTGGCTCATTTGTCACCTGTTGAGACTGTAGCACCAACTGAGTGAGTCGAGGATAGGGAGAAAGAAGAATCTGAGCAAGCATAGGAGGATGCTGATAAATTGGAATACTCTCCCCACACATTTGACTCCTATTGGGGGCATATCCTAAATACTATAAACTAATTTCAAATACTGAAGATCTTTGATTCATAGAAAATGTGTCAGAGGAATGGTACTATCAAATAGATATTTTTAAAATTCAGTAATATTTTATTTTTCCCAATTACATATAAAAACAATTTCTAACATTTGTTTTCTTATATTTTGAGATCCAAATTCTCTCCTTCCTATCTCCTTTCCCCTTTCTCTCTCTGAGATAGATATTTGATATCAATTAGACATGAATGAATCTCTTACTCTGACAATTTTTATATTTTATAGAGATATTTCTCACACAATTTATGCTAAGTGGCTAGTATTTTGGGGAGCATTTTAAGATGTTTTCTTTTTAAAAATGCAGTTGTGAAAGACTAAATTGAAGCACAATGCTGAAGATGACATCAGTGGATCAACACTTCTTGGTTTCCTAATTGTAGGATTCCTTCAGACATAATAGTCTATGACATGGCAGACAAGTCTCTGAGAGTCCTACCTGGGAGACATCTAAAGGTTGACTGATAAATCATAGTCACACAGTAAGAAGTGTTAAAGGTAGGGATGAAGCCAGATTCTCCCAACAATGAGTCTAGTTCCGGGTACTAAGCTACACTGCCATGCTTCTCTTCAACAAACATTGGCTCTTAAGCATCATGTATGTTCATCAGTTTTCTGAAGCACAGACACAACTACATTATGACTTTGTTTCAAGAAGCTTCAGTAGTTTCCTATTGTTTTTAGTCTAAAATAGAACCTCTTTTGCTTGACATTTTAAAGCCCTTTGCAGACTGACTTTGGCTTCTTTTTCCAGGATGATTCCATGTTTCTTCCCCTCATGCACTTTATATTCTAACTAAATGGGCCTGCTTGCTGTTCCTTGTATCTGAGATTCCATCTCCCATTCCTATACCTATACAAAAATCTTTTAACAATCCATTTTGGCAATGCTCTTCCTCTTCACTAGAATTACTAGTGTACTAGAATTCCCTTCAAGACTCAGTTTAAATGTTCTATCCTACAATAGCCCAGCCTAAATGCCTCAGTTTTTGTACCTTTGCCAATTTACTGTATATTTATTTCATATAACCCTCTTATTTAGTTATCAGTTTCCAATAGAATGAAAGCTTGTTGAGGTCAGGGACTATTTTGCCTTTGTGTATGTATTGCCAATGTAACACTGTGCCTAACACATAGTAGATGTTTAATAAGCTCATCTGACCAGTTGATTAACCAACAAGTGTGATGTGTAGGTTAACTTTAAGTATCTCTATGCTATTTCTCTGATATTTTCCTGGAAGCATTTAAAAGTTAAAATCAGTTTCACTGTCAGGAAATCTTTCCACATAGTTGTCCTACATTTACCTTTTCTTTATTTTCACTGTATTTCTCTAATCACTTCTCTTCGTTAGTGTTTGATAATTAGAAGTAGAGAAACTAATAAAGACAAGAATGGGAAATACACAAATGATGTAGCCTTGCATTTTTCCTTTCTTATGTCAGTAATGCTGACTTCATTGAGATGAAGTGTTTTTCATTTTGATTCATGGTTTTCTTGATATATAAAATCAGTTCATTTCAGTTTTATGCTGAATTTCTTTCCAATTGGATTCAAGGAACATGTTTTCCCCTTTTTACTTCACCAAACAAATAAAATATACATGAGATTGTAGGGGGTTGTAGAGTAAATAAGCTTTTTATGGTAGTTTTACTGTGTGGTCACATACATTGTTTATTTTTTTAAGTACCCTAAAGTTTATGTGTGAAGGCATTAATCAGCGTAGAAATGTCTATGGTGTCTGGATGTTTGCTCTCATTCATACTTGGTATACCTCAGGAACCTTTAATGAACCAACATAAAACTTTTATCTACTGATCTATAATGGAAAGAAGGCTGGCCCAAAATTAGAATGCTTGGCTTCTAGATCTACTTTAAGATGTTGTGATGTTCAGCAGATGCCTTCATCTTTGGGCCCCAGTTTCCTCATCATTAGATGAAGTGGGCCAGTGACATGCTCACTAAGGTTCATCCAAATACTATAATTCTGATCACATCTCAGATCTAAAATTCCAAAGTCATACTAAATAAGTTGTCTTCATAATTTTTTTTTGTTGTTGTTTCATAATTTTCACTCATGCTTGACTCACCGTAACCCTATTTGAGGTTTCCTTGGTAAAGACATTGGAGTGGTTGCCATTTTCTTCTCCAACTCAATGTACAGATGAGGAAATTAGAACAAACAGGGTGAAGTGACTTGCCTAGGGTCACACAGCTAGTAAGTGTGGAAGGGTAGATTTGAACTCAGGAAGATGAGTCTTTCTGGCTTCAGGCCCAGAACTCTATCCTCTGTGCCACCTAACTGTCCCTTTCTAATATTCAGACAGTCTTGTTTCATTTTTCAGGATGCTTTATATGTTGATCACATAAGTGTACTGAAATGAAACCAAATTAAATACTTTTAGGTAATTAAGTAAACTGGTTCATGACCATCATGTACAGCAGTTGTGCTGTTTTATGCAGTGATGTATTATATAGACCCATTTCTCCCTGACACTTTTCCCCCCAAACCTTCCTTGATCTGATGTTTTACAAAAAGCTTGATGAAAGAGGTTATAAGTTTCGGTTCTGTGAGTCACTAGGGGAATAAGCATGTCTCAAAGAAATTTTGAATTGTGTATTTTTATGAATTTTCCCTTGATAAGCATTTACATTTAATTAATTCCAATGACTATTCCTGAAGGAGCTTGTACATATGATACTGTGGGAAAGACACCACATTAGAATTCAAGAGACCTGGGTGCTAGGACCAGCTCTATCACTACCACTGTGTGATCCTAGAAGGTCATTTCACCCATGAGGGCATCATTTTTATTGTCTACAAAAGGAGGAGATTGGACTAGAGGATCTTTAAGGTTCCCTTCCTAACTTAGAAGCAGCTTGGTGACACAGTGGATAAAGCACTGGGTCTGGAGTCAGGAATTCAAATCTTCCCTTTTAGACATTTACTAGCTGTGTAACTTTGGGCAAGTTACTTTACCTCTTTTTCCCCCCTGGTTTCTTCTATTATTAAATGAGAACAATAATAATAGCACCTACCTCCCAGGGTTGTCCAAATAAGATAATATTTGTGAAAAGTTAATAAATGACAGAAGCAGGATTTGAATCTAAATCCTCTGATTCCAAAACTAGTGCTTCTAATGTACCATGCTGACATTCTGCAACATATATCTACTCTGTGTCCTTACACAAACAAATAGACATTAGGTATAGTATATCAGGACAGCTAGGTGGCATGATGAATAGAGTTCCAGGCCAGGAATAAAGAAAACTCATCTTTCTGGGTTCAATTCTAGCTTCAGATACTTATTAGCTGTCTGACTCTGGGCAAGTCACTTAACCCTTCTTGCCTCAGTTTCCTTATCTGTAAAATTAGCTAGAGAAGAAAATGGTAAACCACTCTAGTATCTTTACTAAGAAAGTCTAAAGAGGGGGTCAAACATGACTGAAAAATGACTGAATACCAAAAATAGTGTATCAATACATTAATTAAAAAGGGATCTCCTATCCACCATGTTTTGGAACCCTCAGCAGACAAGTCTTATAGAGTTGCCAGAGAGAATTAAGAATTAAGGATCACACAGAAATTGGAAGCAAAATTTGAACTCAGGTCTTCCTGACTTGGATCTAACACCAGGTATATTTGATATACATTCTGTCTCTATAAAATATCATAAAGGTGATGATGATTTCTTTTCTTCTTTTTTAATGGAAAATGTGAAATATGTTTGTTGCTATAATTAAAAAAGTCTTCAGGAAGATTAGACAAGGGAGGGAGGGAGGAATTATCTGAGTTGCCATAAGTGGGAGTGATCTTCAGAGCAAAAGGGATTATAGAAGAAGGTGGATATAAGAGAAGGGAATGGAACAGGGTGGATGGAGATGCTCAGACTGGTGGTTTTAAGGGAGGGAAGACTAAGAGAAGCCCCTCTTAAGCTAGTTTTAATATGATGATCTTAGAACCACTTTTCTGACTAGCAATAAAAACTGATGCTCCAAATTTATCAAAATGTTTGGAGAAATGGCTTTTCTTCGCACTGATAAAAGACTGGGACAATACTATCTCATTACACAAGGCATTGCTTCTGTTCAAACGGCTAAGGTCAGAAATATGCAGCTTCTTGAAACTATCCAATTGGCTAAATATTTGCATATAAAACAATATTTTAGAATGGGCATTGAGTGTTGTTGAATCTGGGTCTCCTGCAATGCTGAATTATGAATTCAATCCTTGTTCGGTTTCTTTTGCAATCATGGTGGGAAACAGCTATTAAAAACACTAGCGTCACTATTTATCCAAAGAGTCTGACGTCACCAAGAGAAATCGCCTGAGAGGAAACATCTTGCTCATAATGATTCTGAATAGAGAGCTGAAAGTTTCATGCACTGAGTCTCGAGCTTTATAATAAGGAAGCATTCATAATGCATGTGTGATATTTATTAGCGCTAAAGATACAGTTGAATGTTTCATGAAAGAGCTATTGTGCGCTTGATTTTACAATAAACAGTTACAGCTCCAGGAGTGGGGCTGATTCGAGTGGAATGTTTGCTTAGATTTGGCAAGGAGGGATACTGTAAATAATTCAAACGTTGTAATTTGATTCGAGATTTTTTTCTGGGCGATGTGGCATATGGCCCTACTGTTGGGTTCTCCCAGGCTTTTCAGTCTTCCTTATGGAACTGTTCTTTGTCAGTTGAGGCTTAGATAGGGTTGGGGGAGGGTGGCTCAAGTCTGTATCTTGAAGCTCAGGTGAAGGTTGAGATAGAAATTGTGTGTGAAAACCAGGTAGGGTTAAGGGTCTCGTGCTTTGTCTGGGTCTGGCAAAAGAAGGAAAGGACTATTAACTGACCAAATCCTTTGGGAAAGATGTCAAAAGAAGTTAGTCCAAATGGCCAAGCAATAAGTAACATTAATTTGTTATTCCTCATCATGGTGTGGTTGATAAAGAGCCAACCTCAAAGCACAAAGACAGGGGTTGAAGTCCCAGATCTGTTTGTGTGTGAGCCTGAAAAAGTCACTTCAAAGTGTTCTAAGCAGCTAAGATTAGATGCTATTGAGGGGGAGTCACTTATGGGTAAAGGGAATTTTTTTTCTCTTGAGGGTTACCTGTCAATTGCAAAGAGATGACTTCTAAACTTCTTCCAGATTGAAATCTCTGATCTTATTATCTTTAATGATGACTTCTTCCTCCAGGAAGCATAGTATTTTGTGGAATCAAGATGAAGCAATGGCCTTGTCAAAGGTACAAAAATAGATGGTGATACTCCACATTATTAACATAAGTAATTTTGGAATATGACACCCAACCCTAGTCATGTGTGGGTGGATGTAAGGGTACAGGGCAGAATTAGTATGAAGGAAATCATGTACTTTGTCTTTCTTATCCTTCCCTTTTTCTAGTAGCTGATATTTTTATACAGATGAAATTGGGCTCAGATAAGCATCAGGGGCAAAGTTGGAGGAATAAAAGTCATCAAAGTGCATTCAGGATACATCTGGAACTTGGATGGGACCAGTTTTTTCCTGGGCCCTGGATCCCAAAGGACACATGTCTCTTTAAGACACAAGAGTGAGCGTGGTAAGCAATTTACCATTGAAAGGAGGCTTCAGAGAAGCATTCACTGTTGCATAGCAACCTCTCTCCTTTCCTATGTCTTTGGAAGCTTTGGGCACACATGACAGAGTCTCCAGCCTTGCATCATAGGCTTCTGTTTAAGAGCCCCACTTCATTTCATCTTGCATAGGCTCAGAGGCTCATGCATTGGTTCGATAGACTTCCTCAATCCCACCTTCCTCCCTCAGCCTGGAGTCCTCTGTTGCTCATGCCATAGAGTTTGTCTCATCCATCTCATCCATCTCAAGCCCACCACTGCAAGCATCCATTCGCCCTTTAAATCCTCTTGCCTTGTAGTGGGCGTGAACATACCACCCCTTTGCCTTGATGAAAACGATGGGATTGGTGAGATGATTCTACATACAGATATTTAAAGCCTTAATTGGTAGCTCTTTCTTCTCTTCTATAAACTATCTTCTAGTCACTCTGTAGATGATAACAATTCAGTTAAAAGAGGTTTTATAAGGACCCACTATTCTGCAGGAAATGAACTCTAAGTTCAAAGACCATAAGGGCAAAATGACATAGTTCCTGTTCTCCAGCAGCTTATATTCTGCTGGGGTTGGGGAGGTGTCCAAAATGTGAGAACTGAGATGATTGTCTTTGTGAACTGCAGTGATAACTGTCATGATTCAGGTCAGGTCTATCACGGGATGTAACCAAATTATTAGGTTCCTAAAATGGTAAATAATTATGGTTAAACAATTGATTATACTGTAGCAAAAGAGTTAGGAGCACAAAACAGGCAAAAATGATTAGGCTGGCCAGGCTGCAACCTGGTTTGGCAGAAGTCTGTAGAGCTACAGTAGCCAAAAATTTTATTTCCACTGTATCCTTAATATTGTTCCATTGTACTCATATCCAAATTCAAAATCTAACTGCAATCATATAAAAAAATAAAGCTGTTTGGTTAAAGTGATTTTTCAGTTCACTATGGGGAAAAAAGAGGAGATGGAAGTAGACCCTCTTATAAACAAAAGTATGTTTTCAAGATGTGGAATGAAAACACAGTATTCCATGTTGTCTTGTATGTGACCCTACTGCAAAGAAGAGAGTAATTAAGCCTGTAGATAGTAGTTTTGGTATCATTTTTTATTATTTGGCATTGTAGATTTAGATCAAGGAATACATACATATAAGCATATATATATGTATACACACATATGTATTATATATATATA
>NW_025355226.1:0-2433 GCF_016433145.1 Gracilinanus agilis | reverse complement strand
GGCCATGGGTGGGGGGAGTGCGGGGGGGGGAAGGGGAAAGTAGGAGCATGAATCATGTAACCATGTTAAAAATGAATATTAATAAATGTTTAAAAAAAAAGAAAAAGAAATAAATAAATGAATGAAGTTTCTTTGATTTGACTACTACCAAACAATTTCCAATATTTCCTTGTATCTTTGATTTTATCCATGATTCTCCCTTCATCAATCTGATCACAATTTCTCCAAAACTTCCTATTCTACTCAATTCTTATCTATGTCTTTGAGTAAATTTTATAGCAAGAATTCATTAAGATTTTAATTTTTCCCTAGTCTAAGGGTGGAGAATTCCCTGTCATCTCAGAAGCCTTAAATATTCTGCCTTTTTTAATTTTTTGTTGCAATACTAGAAAGGGCTAAGGAAAGAAAAATATGCTAAAAAAGAGAAACTAAAGAAGGGAGGTATTTCAATGGAATAGGTTTGGGGCAAATAAAAGTAGCAAGATAGTGTAAACCCAAAGATCCTAGTTTTTGGGACAAGAACCCACTATTTGACAAAAACCGCTGGGAGATTTGTAATATAGTATAGGATAAATTAGGTTTAGATCAGCATCTTACACCTGTCGACATGGAATCTAGAAGTCCCAAAACTTGTAGCCTAGTAAGATTCAAGGACCCCCAGTTTATTTAGCTTAAAGGTGAAAGCCCCAAGTTTGACCTTGTCACAAGAGAGTTCCAACCAGAGAGAAAATTCAACTTCACTAGTCTTTACAGGAGTTTAAATGGGATTATTTCTCCCCTTAGGCCAAAGTCCTTTACCTATGAGTCCATTGTAAAGCAATGAGGCAAATGAAAAGAAAGGAGAGAAAACAGTCTTGAGAGAAAGCCCAGTCAAGACTGAGGTAAAATATGGCTGGGAAACTTCCTGAAATGATGGTCCTTGAAAGAAGATAGCAACAGGAAGATTTCTCCAAGTTGGTAATTCCTGGATGGATAAGGAATAGGAAGAGGGTTTAGGAGTTAGCAGTTGGGGTAAATGGGGCTAGACTCCAGGCATGGATGAAATAAAGCATGGATAGTATGCTTCTTCTAATGGTGGAAGAAGTCTGGAAGAGAATCTAGGTTGAGTAAGGAGCAGAGTAAGGAAACTCAGACTTGGCTATTTGGATTTCTCAATGTTGCATCAAGAGCAAGGAAGTTCCCGTTAACAAGGCTGGAAGCTCATAGGTATGTACAATTCCAGAGATGAAGAGTTCTCAAAAAGCAACAGGATGGGGGGGCAGCTGGGTAGCTCAGTGGAGTGAGAGTCAGGCCTAGAGACAGGAGGTCCTAGGTTTAAAGCCAGCCTCAGACACTTCCCAGCTGTGTGACCCTGGGCAAGTCACTTGACCCCCATTGCCCACCCTTGCCACTCTTCCACCTATGAGCCAATGCACAGAAGTTAAGGGTTAAAAAAAAACAAAACAACAGAATAGGGATGATGAAAAAGAAGAAGGTGTATGCCGAAAGCAAAGACTACCTGTTACAGGAAAAGGTAGGCTTAGAAAAATAGGACATATACTTATGGCTAATATGTCTTCTTTCTTTGCTTCTTGGATTATTCGTAATTTTAATCATTTCAAGATCATAGTGTTCCATGATTCATAACCACATAATATAACATCACTAGTAGAATATTGATGTTAAAGAAATGAGCTTTTCTGACATTAAGTAACTGAAGACCTTTGAAATCACTATGCAATATCTGAAATGAAATGCAACCTGATTTCTTCCCATTTAATTCTAGGCCCATTCATCATTCACAAAATAAAAAATTATATCTTCTTTCATTTTTTTTGCAGGACACTGAATCAATATATTTCTGTGTAAATCTTGAATGAAACTTATGATATGGGCATTGTGCAGAGATGACAGGGACCCTGTACCCCTTAACTCAGGCAGACTGTGAACAGGGTAATTCCCTTCTCCCTTCCTATCCCTGTGACTCCTGAGGTGAAGACAATTATTCTTGGATGTCCTTTAGATCCCTTTGAGTTAGACCAAGAGCAGCCCATACCTTGATAGCCTAAGCCCTGAGGATCTCAGGCAAACCCCCCACTCACCAAATGCCTGAGTGCAAGAAGTCACATCCAAACTACTGTAAAGAATATAAAAATCCCTAAATTGGAGCACTTGGGGAGCAATCCCCCATAGTTGCTCCACTCATGCTATCTTGCTGACCATTAATCCTATCTTACTAATAAATCTTTCATTTTACTTTTAAGCTAAGTTTGGAGTTCTCTCATTCTCAAATGGTGAACCCAGGGGTTCACCATTTGCACCCCTATAACACTCATACCTGAATATAAAGAATGATTTCTCATCCTAACATGCATATCTTACAAAAACAGATCCAAAAGTCACAACTGTAAAGGATAGTGAATTTTATGCTTCTGACTCACTAATATCAATAAA
>NW_025355225.1:0-6388 GCF_016433145.1 Gracilinanus agilis | reverse complement strand
CCTTCCTTCCTTCCTTCCTTCCTTCCTTCTTTCTTTTTTCTTCCTTCCCTCTGCCCCTTCTTAGTACTAACTCTTTATTCCTTGCCACTCTTTCCAGGTTAGTTCATGTCATCTCTTGAGTGAAACAAAGGAAAGATATTATTATTATTTTGCCTTTTAAAACATAACAGATGCTGAGCCATTTTATACTCACTATTATTTTTATACTTGTACTTATTATTTTTAGCACGGAGGGATAATATGGGCCTATGATACATACATATTTGCTAGGGTCTCCTATGTGGTCTTCTTGCCTCTTTTTTTCTCCCTCTAATTCATTTTATACAAAGCTGTCAGATTCCATTTCCTAAAACATTCTGGAGTAGAAAGAACTCAAGACTAAGAATCAAGAGAACTGGGTTCTAGACCCTGCTCTGCCATTTATTACTCATGTAGGTAAGTGATTTCAGTTTCTGATCCTTGGTTTCCTCATGTGTATAATCTGGGTGTTGAAGAGGAAGACCTCTAAAAACTCTCTCAGATCTAACATTTTGAGATTCAATGATTTAGTGGCAATCCCCTGCTCAGAAGTCAGTGTCATACAATGCAAAGAGCTTCTAAAATCATAGCACTGATTTTAAATCTTGCTTCTGATGTTTCCTGCTTGTGTGGCCTTGAGTAAGTAACTTAACTTCCATGAATCTCCCTTACCTCAACTGCAAAAAGAAAGGGGTTGGTCTAATTGGTCTTCAATATTATTTCCAACTCTGGATTTGTGATTATATAATTTCCTTGGGGAAGCAATGATAACAAGATAAAATTCAGCCTCATTAGCATTCAAGGCCTATTCTATCTGATCCCAACATAATCTTTGTTGATCTATCACTGTATACCTTAGCAATGTGTTAGACATGATAAATTATGGCAGAAGTGTGAAGCATGAAGTGGATAAAATAGAAGATGCCACCATGCCTTTATTTATTTTTTTGAACTCTTAGAAAATCTGATTTGGTAAAGCAGGCTGCTTACTTAAAGACTGTCCTCCAACAAGGTCACCCCCTATGAAGATGTAAAAGATGATGCAAGATTTCTTGAAAGAGACAACAATTGGGAAAATTTTGGTGAATCCAAATACCAATGGATACAAGTGATGTTGTGTGTTAAACCCCACTTGTAACTCCAGTGGATGTAAGGGTTTTTTTTAGGGGGTGGAGTGCAGGTGACCAGTGATACTTGTCACCTCTCTTTCTTCTCTTCCCCCTTTTGTCTCTGGAGAAATAATCAGCCAAGCCTGTTAGAGTAATTAGTTCATATTAAAGCCTTAGGGCAATGCAATATCTTCTCAGGTCCACATGACTTCCTTCCTCTACTCTTTTAGACTGTTATGTTAAATGAAAAGATAGTAATGCTAACCCAAAATATCTAACATTTAGCCAAATGTTTAGCTCTCTGTCTTAATTTAAATTTATACTTTCATCTAGTTACTCCTGGACTTTTTGTGGCTGAAAAACTCAGGTTACTAATCGGTAATTGGATAAAGAATCAAGTAGAGAATGATATGATGAATGTCAAGAAATAGGTTCTGAGAGGGAGAGTCGAGAAAAGAACCGACCTTTTCTCAGAACGTCCCTGAGTACTGGAGGAAGTAGATATCGCTAGAGGCTTCAGTTTAAGTTTTTCCACTCTGAGATGCCCATAGGTCCAATAGCCTTCCTCAATTTCTAGTTTTACTGCCACGGCTCAGTGCTAGCCAAAGCAAACACTTCTTGTGTGGCATAATTTCAGTTCATCTAATGGCTTTGCATGACTTATAAATAAATCAATGATTTTTTGCACTCTGTAAAACTTATTGATTCAATAGAAAAGTTAGGTCTTATTCAAACCAAATTCATACTTTTGGTTGACAGATTCAATCAGGAAGTCTGGACTGTCTGTCATTATTAAAATAGGAATATGGACACTTTTCTTGCAATAATATCAATGGAAGAATTTTAAAGCAAGGAAATGTATGTTTGTCAGAGATTTTTGCTACTCTTATGGAGGATGTTCAGTTCAGAGACCAAGCAGAAGAGGGGTCTCCAATGGGAGATGATTTCTTCTAGAAGCTTCTGCATGTGGATGACCTTGTTCTGATTACATCAAGCCCTGAAACATTAGAGTCTCCAAATGAGATCTGTAAGCACTCAAACTATTGGTTTGACTATTCATAAGGAGAAACTAAGAAGATGAAGAATGTCTACATCCAGATTATAGTATTCAATTGAACAGTCCAAGGAGATGGTATCTCAGTAAGTTTATCTTTGACAGATCAGAGACAATGAACTGGGTCCAGAATTGAGCAGGAGGAAAGCAGATTGGATTGATTTGGGGGAATTAGTACTTTCTCCCCATGATCCCAAGCGTCTCTCTGAAATAAAGTCTATCTTTTAACATCCGTATTTTCCTGGAGATGTTGTATGGCTGAAAATAATGGACTATTATAGTCTCTGAGGAATTATGGGTAAGGGTTACCCAAAGGACAGTGTAGATATTAGTGGTGTGTGTGTGAGAAGGCAGTATCTTACCACTGAAGAGTGACACCAGAGAAGTGACATAAAAATGTCACTGGAAAAATGACAAACTGAATATCATGGATTAGTGAAGTAGCTCAAGTAAAGGGTAACCGATGGACAACTTCTGGGCTCCAATGAGATCCAAACAATGTGAGGAGATCTAGAGGGATCCGCTTGCCATATTGGAAGGACAACATTTAGAGGACTGATGGGAAAACCTGGCCACGAGTGACATAGGACTAAAGGAAGTACCAATAGTAGGGTATATGCACTTAAAAGAGAGCACAGAATCATTGAAGTGCCTTGCATGCTTGTGGTCTCATGGAGAGTTTACACTTGGTGGTTTTTTTTTTTTTTTTGTAGACCTTCCTATGTTCCCTATAACATATTTTCATGCTCCTTCTTACATATGCCACCAATGGTAACATGATTCAGTTCACCTCTACCTTCTTTGCTTCTTTTCTTTATGTTTCAACTTATTTGTAATTTTGATTCTTCTAATATCAGACCATTATAATATCAGTTGGAGAATATTCTTATTAAAGTTCAGCTATAACAAGTAATTTGGAATCGATGAAAGCACTGACGAGTTCTCAAATGAAATCCAGCCTAATGACCTCCCACTACTCAGTTCCTTCTGATTTTATATGATTTTATCACATCTTCTCATAACTATGGTCTTTCCAGTCTGGAGTCTTCTTTCTCTAGACTGACATATCACTGGGGTTTAGAGAGCTGAGCTAAAGTCAGAATTCTATGTTCTTGATCTCAATAAAGAGATAAATTGTACAAATTATGTAAATTATAAATTATATTATATAATGTATATATTGCATAAATTGTATTATATAATGTATATAGCATTTATAGTGTATAAAGATAAATTGGGTGGGATAATGTTTACAGAGAAGGAAGAATATCACAATGACAAGGTTTCAAAGATTTTGGGGATGCCAAATCATTACTCCAATCTTTAATCTCCAAAGGTAAAATGAGAATACCTGTCACATCAAAGGCATCCAGGCACTTGCCTGATTGTTCTCTGGGGCAATCTCACTGCGCAAATGGACCTCAAGAGTGGTCTTGATGAAGATTCTGTATGTGTATGCTATAGTTACAAACTTGAAAAGCGGTATTTGTTTCAGATTCCTCCACCTTTGATAATTCATTCATTGTACATTGTCTCTACAACTGATTGTTACATCACAGTTCATTGCAACTCCTATAGATGAATTGCAATAGGAATTATTATGTACCTACTATTTGCCAGTTGAAGCAACATGGTACACTGGCTAGAAATATAGCCTTGGATCCAGGAAGATGTATGTTCAGGGACTGCTTTTGACATATACCAGCCGCGTGCAAGTCATCCACCTTTGGTTATTCTGGGCAATTCTCAAAGGCTGTAAATTGCAGAAATTTCCTACCTCCATTGATAGAGGAAGTTCTTCACCAAGAATCACAAGACTAGATTAGATGCTTTTCCCTTTGTGCCAGGCATTGAGCGAAGTGCCAGAGATACAAAGATGAAGACCAAACCATCTAAAGTTGCCATAGATTTTATAATTCTAACTAACCACTCATAATTGACAGAATATGTACTTTCTTATCAAAATATATTTGTATGTGACAAATAATGGATTTCCTGCATCCTGGGGTTATATTTTTTTAAACCCTTACCTTCTGCCTTAGAATCAATATGACATTGAAGGGCGGGTAAAAGCTAGGCAATTGGAGTTAAGCACCTTGCCCAGGATCACACAACTCTGGTGTTATTCTTAAGTCAGGAAAAAATTCTGCATTATGGTTTGGGCACTTAGAGAATACAGAGCACAGCTAATGAAATACAAAGATTTACACCATCATTATCTTAAGGAAATACCTGCATTCTTTTAAGTTTCTCAAGTATTTTTCCAGCAGCTAGGTGGTGCTGAAGATAGAATGTGGAATTTGGAAATCAGTAAGAAGTGAATTCAGATCCAGCCTCAGACACTTGCAATGTGGTCTGTCTTCATTTCTCAATTTCTGTCTGCCTCAGTTTCCTCATCTTTAAATGGGGCTAGAAACAGCACTTATCTCCTAAGATTATTATAAAGATAAGGTGAGATATTTGTAAAGCATTTTGCAAATCATAAGGTGGTATGCAAATGTCAGCTATTATTATTGTTAGAAATAATGGGATTTTATCCTAATTCTGAAGTGCCCCCAATTTTATAGATATGGAGAATTTTCTTTAATCTGAATAAATTATAGAGTTAGACCATGGTATCTTCTATCTGTCTATTCTTTTACAATTAAAAAACAATTATTTCACATTTATTTTACTTATCAAAATAACTGTGATTTGGTCAGAGCAGGTAGTACTATACCCATATCACGGATGAGAAAACTGAAGCTCAAAACATTTAGATGACTTGTTTAGGGGTACATATCCAGGAGAGAGGAAGACCTGGGGGACAGAGCCTCTGTCCACACTGTTTAATTGTTGGATGCTAGCAAGGTTCCAGAGAATGCTAGGTGGCTCAGGGTATACATTTGGAGCCAGGAAGGCTGAGCTTGAATCTGGTCTCAGATATATATTAACTGTGTGGAAATGGACAAAAATCTCTCTATCTCTTTTCAGTTCCCCATTTTCTCCTCTGTTAAAGGGGCATAATCTACTTTCCCAGGCTGTATTGAGGATCAGATGAGATAATAATTGTAAAGTGCTTGACTCATGGTAAGAGTTATATATAAATAGTAGATATTATTACTATAAGGGCAGCTAGTGGTGCAATAGATAGAGCAATGGGTCTAGACTCAGGAAGATCAGGATTCAAATCTAGCCTCAGACATTTACTAGCTGTGTGTCTCTGGGCAAGTCATTTGCCTCAGTTCCTCTTTTCTGTAAAATGGGGACACAATGGAGAAGGAAATGGCAAACCACTCTATCATCTTTCCTAAGAAAACTCCATGGACAAAGTCCACAGGGACACGTGGAATTGTATACAACTGAACATCATTATTATTGTTGTTAACACACATAAAGTGCTTTGCAAACCTTATATTATTGTTATTTACATGGAAATGCTTAAATTAAATAATTGCATTAACTATGCCACTTTTCCTTGTTCCAAAATTTAGATATCAGTTATAAGAGTCGGTTTGGGGCTGTTGCATCACTATTTGACATCTAATTTTTCCTTTAAGATTGTGACTCTTTCTTGCTAAATAAACGGAATTGCAACGTAGAGGCTCAGTTTTGCTTAGCCTACACAGCATTAAGAGTCTTCAGCTCCGAAAGGCCAGTTCTAGTAAAAATTTCAAAGATACCCTTTCCAATACTTTGTGGAAAAGCTCAAATTGAAGACAGGCCTTAAAAAGAGCAAAGTCCCCAGTGAATCGATGCTCCAGCTTAGGCAGGGCTGGCCTGAAGGGCACTTTGTGTAAAATTCAGCAATGATTGCTACCAGCTTCCTCGCTGGTAGTGTTGGGTTTCAAAAAGTGAAGCATGTATAATAAAATGGCCCAACAGGTTCTTAGCTCTATTATTAGCCTTTCAGAGAGTCAAGCCCTAGTGCTAGTGAAAAAAAGCAAGAGTACACCGTAGTCTCAGCCCAGCCTGGGAGCAAACGTTTATTACACCAAGATCAGAGAAGAAAAATGGAAAGAAGGAGACAAGAGGATCTCAGCTTACATTTGTGTGTGTTTGATCAACTTTCTAATCGTGCAAGGTAAACTTAAAAAGTCGTCAATGATAGTTTTTTAATAACTCTCTCTAGAACCTCTTGGATGTGGAGGATTCCATGTTTAGCTATGCACCTATCACTATGGGCATGTACATTTACATTATTTTTTTATTTATAAAACTCCATCTT
>NW_025355224.1:0-3918 GCF_016433145.1 Gracilinanus agilis | reverse complement strand
GATCCCCCTTCGGCCGGCCCAGCCCTGGAAACTTCCCCTCTGTCTCGGCTTTCCAGCCCCCACTCCCCCTACTCCGGGAAGCCCCGGCAGGCTTGAGCGGGAAGGGTCTGAGGCCATCTCATCCAGCCGGCTCATTTTACACAGGAGGAAACTGAGGCAGGGGGCGGGGCCGAGGGGGCAGGACGTCTCTAAGGCCACACAGTTAGCCAGTGGAGCCAGACAACCTGGGCTCCACCCAGCCCTGGTGGTTAGTAACTGGGGGGCCAGAGCGAGCCCCTTTCTAACCAAAGACTCCAGTTTCTCCGTCTGTAAAATGACAGAAGGCTGGAGCGTCTAAGTGGAAGGCAGGTGTCTGGAGTGCAGTTAGGCCTTTCTAGGCTCAATCCTTAGGCAGATCCCTTCTCCACCCAAGCCTCAGTTTCCTCGTCTGTAAAACGGCTGCAATGTGGCCAATTTGGCAAACTTTAACAGGCTGCTTAGAGGTCGGTTCTGCCTTTTTACAGGCGTAGGAACCGAGAGCCTGCCCAGATTCACACAGAGAGAGCATCGAAGGGAATGTCGGGCCTAAAAAAGCTCCCTCCTTCCCTTGGGGGGGGGGGCGGGGGAAGGGGCCTCCCCTGCAGCCCGTGGTGGGATGGGGGAAACATTCTTCTTCTGTACATTCTATCATTTTCAGGATTCTCATCCAGCAACGGGATGTATCCCCACTGATAAAGCCCTTGGTGTGTGCCAGGTTCAGGGCCGGCACAGAGCAGCTGGCAAAGCTTTTGGAGATTTGTTTCCTGAGCCTTGAGAGATTAATGCACTCCACTGATAAGGGGAGTCCCAACAATGTTACTCCACAGAAGGGCTGAAGGAACAGAAGCCTCGGAGGAAAGGTCAGCTGTGCCAAGGGAATCAGGGAGGACTTCCTGGACAATTGGCTTTTGACATCCAGGCGGAATTTTAAGAGTCTTTTCCAGTTATGACCAGAAACCATTTTTGACGATTGTTTTCTGCCATTTGGGGATTCAGGGTTTCTCCTTCCTCCCCCTCCCCAAGGGGGGTGCACCGGTACTCTAGTACAATACATATATTTGGAGAGGAAGAGGAGGGCCAGCAGGCCCGGCACAGGAAACAGCCTGAGCACAGATACAAATGATATAAATATGAATATATTATATAAATATACACTTGGGGTATGCCCGGGGCATGAAGTAGTGCCCCAGTTGGCTGGGAATAAGAGTTCATGGAGGGGAGTGATATGAAATAAGACAGGGGGAAAAGGGTGGCATTAGACTGTGGAGAGCCTTGAATGCCAGGGGGTGGAGCTGGCACTGATCCTTTAGCAGAAGAGGGCCAAGATCTATGTGCTGGAATGATTCTTCCCATAGCCGAATGAAGGCTGGAGTGGAGGCAGCGGGGCCGGAGTGAGCTTCTTCTTCAGGCTCAGGTTGGATAGGCCTGATCCAAGGAGTCCTTAGGAAGTGTCTTACTGTGTCCCTGGCACTGCTAAGCCCCTGGGATAGAAGTATGGCCTTGGAGGTCACTTCTCACACTCAAGAGAGGTGGAGAGAGGACCTTGGGAGTTCAGACGGGGCCGCTGTTTACACCAGGAGCAGCAATTGGGACTTGTAGGGCAAGGCAGGCCAGAGGTCCCCTTCAGACCCCGCCAGGGCTCTCTCCCCACTCTCTCTGCCATGCCATAGTCTGTCAGCCAGGCCAAGAGTTTCTGTCACCTTTTGCCAGACTCCCACTGAAAGGCAGCCTCCGAGAACAGGCTCCAGCAGTGGGGACAGAGCAGGAAAGATCTTCCCTTCCTTTGCTAGGAGCTCTGCTGTTGCCACCCTCTCTTTGCCTCTACCCAAACGATGGGCGTCTACTCTAGAGTGTGGTCCTCATTTAGGGCAAGGGAGAAATGGCACTGGCTTGTCTGTGGGCTGGTGAGGAGCTTCCTCCTGTCGCTAGTTCTCTACTGGGCCCCGGTTTCCCTCTCTGTAGAATGAAGGGGCTGGGTGGGCTCCGCGATCGCTCAGCCTTCTGAGAATCATTAAAACAACAATTCAAATGGCAGTCATGAGAATGCCAAAGCCCCCATTGCTCTAAGTGCTGTCTGATTTCCAAAGCTCAGCCCACACAGCCACCCTGGGAGGCAGGTAATAGCCCTCCACATCCCTTTGGCTTTTATTCTCTGAGTCAATGAGCCCAGCCCAGCACCCTTTCCCACCTGCCTTGGTGGGTCTGGAGGATCATGCAGCCTTTCCTTTGTTCTCCCCAGGGGCAATGAATGCAAGGGGAGGGGGGGAGGCCTCAGGGATGGGGGCTTGGAAAACAAGGATTGGGGGCCAGGAGGCAAGCCTGACAACCACTGGATTTGTAGGCAAAAAAAAAAAAAAAAGGATTGAGGAGAGGAGAAGGCAAAGAAACATAATTTGTTCTTGGGCCCATAACTAGCCATTTGCCCCAGGGCAATCAGCGCATCTAGACCAGTGCTGGCAAACCTGAACCTTTTAGAGACCGAGTGCCCAAACTAGCTAAACTTTGTGGAGAGAAGGAGGGGAACAGACTGGCTCTAGTTCCTCTGGCTTTCTAGTAATGAACTCTGTCGAACTCTATGCTGGGGCACTAGCGGGTGTGCCCCCAGAGAGGACTCTGAGTGTCCCCCTCTGGCACATGTGCTATGGTTGTGCCACCAGTGATATAGAGGACCAGAAGGAGGGTGGGACAGTGAGTCGTTCTTTCTACTCCTTCAGCCTTAGTCTCCTCCTGTGTAAATTGAAGTTGTATTGGATGACCTGTGAGCTCCCTTCTAGTTCTAAAGCTGTGTTCTAAGGAGCTCCTGTGCCCAGATGCCAAGTGGTAAGGACTGGGGCTCAGATTCTGAGCCTGGGTTTTGGGACAGAAAACCATGGTGTAATGGATGGAAACTTAGTCTTGGAATCAGGAAGGCATAGGTTTGAATCATGCCTCAAGACACTAGCTGATTCATCCTAGCAAATCCCGTCACATGGGTGGGCTTCAGTTTCATCATCTGTAAAATGAAGGGGCCAGACTCAATGCTTTCTGGGTTAACTTCTACCTCTTAAACTCTGATCCCATCACCTATGATCCCATGACCTAGGCTATTGGCTTGCATTATTCCACTCCCTGCCTGCCTTCTCTCCTTCCTATTTAAATAAAGATGTAAAGGGGGGAAGAGGTCCCCACCCCCTGGACTTCCCTTCCTTTCCTCTTTTCCAGGCTGACCAGCCTCCCCCCTGCCTTTCCTCAGCCAGCAGCTCAGGGAGCTTAAGGGTTAAGCCTAGTGCTATCTTCCATCCTTGGGTTGAGTGGGAGGGAGCTTTGCAAAGGCTTCTGATGGAGTTGAGCTGGAAGGGAGACCTCAGAGGCCAATTAGTTCAACTCTCTCATTTACAGATGAGGAAACTGAGTCCCAGGGAAGGGAAGGTACTCACCCAAAGGTCACACATAGGATTGATCACTGGGGATACAAAGACAGGAAAAAATATGGTTCCTACCTTCAAGGAGCTCCTATTCTAACTGGTGAGACCATATGCAAATAACCATATATATATATATATATAATATATGTGATATATGCAGTGTAGATGGACAGTAATCTCAGAGGGAATGCACTAACTGCAAAAGATACTGGGAAAGGCCGCCTCCTGAAGAAGGAGAGATTTGAGCTGAGCTTTGAAGGAAGCCAGGAACTAGAGATGAGGAAGGAAAGCATTCCAGGCAGGGGGCACAGCTAATAGAAAGGCACAGAAGTGGGAGATGGATGAGTGTCTGTAAGGAACAGGAACATAGACCGATGTAGTTAGACAATAGGGTTCATGGAGAAAAATCAGCAAGCATTTATTAAGTGCTTACTATGTGCCAGACACTGTGCTAAGCACTTGGGATGTGAAAGAAGGCAAAAAACATTTCCTGTCC
>NW_025355223.1:0-5020 GCF_016433145.1 Gracilinanus agilis | reverse complement strand
GTGAAAGAACAAATCATAGAAACAATAACTGATTTCAGAGCTTTCTGCGGCTTTTGCTGAGTGGCTGCCTCCCAATTTTTTCCCCAATCTGTGCATTTTCCCACCCAGGGACCTTTCTGTTGAAAAGGATGTAAGGCAAATAAAGGAACAATTTGTCCATAACTCTCGTAAAGAGATTGTAGATCATTTTAAAACAAATTGCCCTACATGGCCACAAATGGACCTTGATGAGTTAAGGAGAATTGCTGTTTATGTCTTTAACAACCATAAAGAGAAACAGGAAGAGAGTAATAGTTTATTGGACATATTAAAAAAGAATATGGACACGTTTAATAAGAGACTAGACTCCTTGACTGACTCTGTTGTAAGCAATAGAGCTGAAAAACGACTACAAGAGTCTCCTACTAAACCAATGGCAATTGTCCCTCTCCCTGAATCTAAATTTCAGCCCCTTCTATGCCAATTTTGTGGAAGAAGGGGTCATTTAATGATGAACTGTAGGATTTGGAATCAGGCATCTAGAAATAATAACTTCAAAAATTACAACTTTAGACATAATTATAATTATAGTAATAATAACAATTATAGAAATAATGATTATAGAAATTATAGAGATAATGATTATAGAAATTATAGAAATAATAACGATTATGGAAACAATGATCTCAGGGATCGTGACTTTAGGACTAGTAACAGATATATGGATCAGGCAACTGATAACTCATACCAAATGACTCCAGAGCAGTATATCTTGAGTGGAGCTCGGTCCCAAAACACCCAGGGTGCTACTGCCCCTCAAGGAGGAGCCCATGGGCTCACCCAAAGATTATGAAGGTGTACGGGGGTGGGGGGGTTGAGGCACAGGGATCAAAGGATACAACCTTTGATTTTACAGACCCTGATGCCTTACTGCCTGTTGTCCCCATCCACTGTCCTCCCTCCCCCCCATACTGACAAGCCTTATGTAACATTAAAGGTTGGTAATGCCTATTATGACTGTCTTGTGGACACTGGAGCTTCCAGATCTGTATTGAAGAGTACACCAGACCCATATTGCAATTCCACAGGAGCAATAAGTTTGGTGGGGGTATCAGGAAAACCCCAAATGGTACCAAAGCTCTCTCCTAGAACAGTAGCCATAGGGCCCCTAAATGTGGAGCACTCCTTCCTATTGATGCCTGGCTCCCCTATAAACCTGCTGGAGAGAGATCTTTTATGCAAGCTTAGAGCCACAATAAATTGCTCTCCTGATGACTCTATGTCACTGGAATTGCCTGAGGAATCCTTAACTTTGCTCCCTGTGCTCCTTTCAGATAGTCATGAGATACAGGGGTCTCCCACTTTTGAAATCCCAACAGATATACCTGAGTCTCTCTGGGCCACATCACCTTCTGATGTTGGCATACTTAAATCATCTGTCCCTGTCCAAATTAAAACAAAATCTAGCCCACCTCCTTCCATTCCTCAGTATCCTCTCTCGTAGGAGGCAATAGAGGGCATTACTCCAGTGATAAATTCACTAATTGACCAAGGCATCATAATTCCCTGTAAATCTGAATACAATACTTCAATCCTGCCTGTTAAAAAGCCAAAATTGGGGCCTGATGGCAAACATCTCTATCGATTTGTCCAGGACTTGAGGGTAGTGAACAATCATGTTATAAAGAGACACCCTGTAGTCTCCAATATAAATACTATCATTTCTTTTATTCCTAGCACAGCTACATACTTTACAGTAATAGACTTGTGCTCAGCCTTCTTTTCCATACCTATACATGAGGACTCCAGACATATCTTTGCTTTAACCTGGAAAGGTTCTCAGTGGACATGGGCACGTTTACCCCAAGGGTATGTCGAAAGCCCGACCCTTTTTGCCCAGATTTTGAGCCAAGACACAGACAATATTATATTTAAAAGCAGCAAGTTAATTAAATATGTAGATGATTTACTCTTGGCCTCACCAGATGCCACAACATGTCAAGAAGATAGTAATCTTCGTTTAGAATTACATAAAAGAGGCCACAAAATCTCAAAAGAAAAGGTTCAGTGGTGTCTCCCAAAAGTGAAATATTTATGATTTATTTTAACAGCTGGGTCCCATTTAATTTCTCCACAACGTATTGAAAGTATCCAAAACTTAAGTGATCCTACCACTAAAAAACAATTGAGAGCAATACTTGGAGCAACAGGATTTTGTCAGCAGTGGATCCCCTGCTATGGAGAAATCACTAAGTCCCTTGTAGCACTCACAAAAATCACAGTCCCTGAACCACTTAAATTGGAAAAGGAACACCGAACAGCTCTTTCAAATTTAAAACCTGCTATCCTGTCTGCCCCTGCTCTCGGTATCCCAAATTATGACAAACCATTTACTTTATATGTCCATGAAAGGAAAGGAGTAGCCTCAGGTGTTCTAACTCAACTTTTGGGACCTGATCAAAGCCCAGTAGCCTATTATTCAGCCCAGCTGGACCCAGTAGCTGCAGAAGCACCACCATGCCTTAGAAGAGTAGCTGCCATAACTTTATTAGTGACAAAATCTGCTGATTTGGTATTAGGATGCCCTCTGACCATAATGCGCCCGCACGAGGTAGAGGCATTGTTATTAAGACATAGACCTCAAGCATTTATATGAGATAACCCTATTGAATAATGAACATATCACATTAAAACGCTGTGGAGCTCTTAATCCTGCAACCTTGGTCCCTGACTTACCAATTTCTGGAGAACATTTACATGATTGCACATCTTTGGTGTCCACTGTTGATAAACCTCGTAGTGATTTACTGGACACCCCTTTGGACAATCCTGATTTAATATTATTTACAGATGGTTCTTCTTTTATGAGAGAGGGTGTGCACTATACAGGAGCTGCAGTAGTTACAGAATTGGAGACTCTATGGTCAGTTTCTTTACCCTCATATGTAAGTGCACAAGGTGAAGAACTCACAGCTTTAAAACAGGCTTGTATCATTGCACAGAACAAAAGGGGCACAATTTACACAGACTCCCGTAATGCATTTGGCATATGTCATCCTGTCAGCATGTTATGGCTTCAAAGGGGATTCTTAACATCAGCTGGAAAGTGTATTGCCAATGCAGACCTTATCACTGAACTTCTTTCTACCATCCACCTCCCTGAAGTCATAGCTGTTGTTCACTGCTCTTCACACACAGGTGGCACTGACCCTGTCTCCTGGGGAAATGATTGAGCAGATGCTGCAGCCAAACTAGCAGCCTTAGAAGGACCTGAGTTAATTATGCCACTAACAATTATTGATAATTTGGATTTATCCCTTTCCTATAATGACAGGGAAGTGGGAAAATGGAAGCAGAGATTTAAAGCAAAACAGATGAATGGCGTATGGGTGTCATCTGAAGGTAAGCCTCTGTTCCCTAGGGCTTTCTATAACCAAATTTGTCATTCCATCCATAAACATGGTCATTTTGGCACCCAAGGCATTGTAGACTCTGTTAAAAGAGTATGGATAGCACCTGGAATAACTACAATTGCTTCCAAAATATGTACAGCTTGTCCCACCTGCCAGGCCTTTAATCAGCACACTTTTTAAGAAAAAGCTTTTGGTGGACGTCCTCTAGCTTACACACCATTTGAACATTTGCAAATTGATTTTATCTCTATGCCAAAAGCTCTACACTATAAATTTTGTCTGGTCATAGTCAATCAACTGACCAGGTGGCCTGAAGCTTTTCCTACGGCTCAGGCCACAGTGGCTTTTATTGCCAAAATCCTTTTGAAAGAGATTATTCCTCGTTTTAGCCTGCCAGCACGTATTGATTCTGATAGAGGAACTCACTTTACTGACTCAGTCTTATCACAAATTTATTCATGTTTGGGGATAACTCCTAAGTTTCATACACCATATCATCCCCACAGCTCTGGCCAAGTTGAAAGGATGAATAAGGAACTTAAAACTATGATTGGCAAATTATGCATGGATATTCACTTGAAATGGCCTGAAATTCTACCTCTGGCCTTATTTTATCTCAGAAGCAGACCCAGAGGTGATTTACAGGTCTCACCATTTGAGATAGTATTTGGACATCCACCTATTCAGGCACAATTCAACCCTGCCTATACTTCTTTGTTAGGAGGGGATACAACTGTTGCCACTTATATCAGACAATTACAAACAAAATTGCGAGAACTCCATGAGTCTGGAGCTGCTGTTCAAGCAGGCCCCTTAGACTTCTCGCTTCATGATTTGAACCCAGGTGATAGTGTGTACATAAAGAATTTCAAGTGTACTGGGTCAACTGAACCTGCTTATGAAGGACCATTCCAGGTCCTATTAACTACACCAATAGTCATTAAAATTGGGGAGAGGGACTAATGGATTCATTGCAGTCATGTGAAATGAGTACCACCTATTGATAATGAATAATTCTCTGTACTAAGTATTATTACCTGCACCTATTATATTTGACTATTGTTTGTATTTGCCTATTGTGATGAGAATGCTCTATTGCTTGATTTTGCAGTATTTTATTGCACTTTATTTGATTGATCCTTGTACTTGAACGATATATATATATATACTACCTCACAACATAATATTTGTATTATAAAAACATAATATTTGTATTAATGACCTATATTGACCTGATGTTCCTTTCAAAATATTTTATGCTCTTTGTCATTCCTTTTGTGCTTTCTCAGATGTATTATTGCTCTATATGCCTCATTTGCATCCACATCACTTTGTCTACCTCATTTGCAGTCACACTGTGGATCATGGCAAGTTAAGGAGGGAATGAATCTTATCTCTTGAAAATTAACCTCTGTTCTTTACCTCTATGATTGTGTAAAAACTACAGATTTTTGTTGTTGTTGTTGTTAGTTTTTCTTCCTACATGTGCAATACAGTATTTGATTTTTTTTCTCTTTTCTCTCATTTTTTACATTTGGAGCACGTCACCATAGACTCTTGACTGTTTTGACTTTTGCAATAAGAATAAGCTAAGATGCCCATTTGCCTAGCATATGAATTTATAAACT
>NW_025355222.1:0-5140 GCF_016433145.1 Gracilinanus agilis | reverse complement strand
ATATATAATAGTATAATATATAATAAGAGCAGTGGAGAGTGGACAGATATAATGCAGAACATATTTTCTACCATCCCAGTTCTCCAGTTTTATTTCATACTACTCCTCTGCAGAGATTCTAAGACCAAGCCTACTAAGGCTACTTACAGACCCTCCATATGCCTTCCATACTATGTTCTATGTCTTGTCATTGTTGACAATTTCCCCTATGCCAGAAATGGATTGCTCCAAATATCAATCACCTCTTAAAAACCTAGTCAACGAAAAACTTTGCCAGATCCTACCAATTAGTAATGATCTTTCCTTCTCTAGATCTCATACAGCACTTTAAAAGCCTATCTTGGGCACTTCAATATTGTTTTATTTTCTGCCTTTTATGGTCAGATTCTTCTGCTTACAATGTAAGTTCTATAAGCATAAATATCATTATTTTTGATGCGTATTTATCTCCCTAGAGTAACATTTTTACACATTTTGATGGGAGAAGAGTCACTGAATTGAATTGAAGGCCTTTACCTTCCCAAAAAAGACAAATTGGTAAGGTGAATAAGACAAGTATATGAATGACTTCAATAAAGGAAATACAAATATGATGAGGTTAATATAAATTGCAAAAAATGGCTGAATTATCTTTAGATATATGGATCTGAGAAGGCTTCTGTAAGCTGATGGAAATTGTGCTGCAATGTAAATAAGAGGCATCATTTTAGAAGATGAAAATGGGACAAGGGAATTCCAAATAAAGGAAATGGATTGATTAGAGGTAAAGATTACATAAAGCAAAATATATACTAAAAAAAGCAGTGAGACAGAGTTTGACTGCCAAAGGAATAGAGTGAGATATGGCTGAGAATTATAGGTCAGATCCTTAAGGTTTGAATATCATATTAAAGATTTTAGAAAAAATGTGATATTGTAGAAAATTACTGGCATAGAAATAGAAGAGAGATGAGTCTGTATTCTTCTTTTGCTAATTGGTATAAGCATTATACATATATAAATAATTTTTGCATTTTTTCTTTTACAATTGTTTCAGACATGGGATGCCATTAAATGTTTTCAAGAAAAACACTAGAAAAATGTATAGCGTTCATGAGATTAAAAAAGAAGCCATTGTACTGAAATACAGTAAACAAAATATTTATAGTAATAAATGACCTGACCCCAGATCAACAACCCTGAGGGAGAAAAAAGAGATAAAGAAGCTATTTCTTTCAATTATTAAGAGATGAGACAATTACAAAGGTTACAATGAAATTATAAAAGAGATAAATTTAAGTTCTTTGCAAGGTCTAGAATTAAGAAATGTATGTTATGCTAAAATCAGTCTAGTAGAATTTATAAAGTCTCTATGCACCATACATGAGAACTCAAAGGTAAAAGTAAGAATAATAACAAAAATATAACATTTATATTTAATAATAATTCCATTTCTATAGTGCTTTAAGTTTTATAAAGTGCTTTACAAATATAGATTCATTTGAACCTTCATAACCACTCTGGGAAATAGGCATGTTATTACTGCATTTTAGGGATTAGGAAACTGAGACAAAAGGAAGTTAAGTGACTTGCCCAGGGTCATGCATCCCATTACTGTCAGAGGCAGGATTTCTACACATATCTTCCTAACACTAAATTAGGTGTTAACCAAGTTCGGCTTTGGGCCACAAAGGATCTTAGCTAAAAGAAAATGTTCCCTGAACTCAAAGAACATACATTTTGTTGAGGAACGGGTAGCGAGCATGTACATATAATATATATGATGCTTATAATATGTATGTGCATATATGTATGTATGCAATTTCATGCTTATAGCAGCTGGGGTGATCTGAGAAGGTCATATACAAGCAGTTGTAATTGAGCTGAAATTTGAAGAAAGGAAAGGATTTTAGTTTGTAAATTGAGGAGACTATATCTTCCAGATATGGAACCAATATATATAAAGCCACTGAAATGGGAAATGAACTACTATGTAGGAGGAACAGATAGAATTACAGTTTGTCTAGACTCTTATGTGTTTGAATTTTTCCTATCATTTTATATTCTAATTTTTCTTCTAAGTTTTCTGTTTTTTCTATCCTTTCTGGAGCTCTTCCAGGGGTACATTTTGGGTTTGATAACCTCTCATATTTTCCTTTGAGACTTCATGTGTTTTCATTTTTGAATTGCTGTCCTCTTCTGAGCTTGTATTTTGGTCCTTTCTATTATTGAAATGTGGTGTTTTTTTTTTTTAATATTTTTCTCTGTCTTTTACACATTTGAAGGGTTGTTTTTCCCCTTGAGTTTGTCTATTTGCTAAAGCATAGCTCCATTCCTAGGGTGGGGGGAGTATTGTCCTGTGCTTGTAAGCTGCCTCAAGTTGGCTCAGCTGTCTCCATCTCAGATGGAGCATACTGTAAGGGCATCCTGGTTGGCCTTCTGTGTGAAGGTTTGCAGATGTTCAGTTCATCAGGCTGGGATTGGGTTCTGACCAATCCCAGCAAAGCTGGACCTTGTTGGGCTGAGTTCCTCACATTGCTGTCCGTGCTGGGTCTCACCTGACCTCTGTTCTGGCGGGATTATGCAGAGCCACTTTCCTGCCACTGGAATTTGTTCTGTATTGCACTGATTTTCATTCTAATCCATCTGAGGTTGTAACTAGCCAGCTGCCCATTTTCTCCCGCTATTTGCACTATATTTCATCTGAGTGCCACTGAGGCTTGTTTGCTGAGGTTTATTCAGTACTCCCTCCTCCTGCCCTGGTCAGAAGAGCACTCTTTGTTGTCTCTCAAATTTGTTCTGGGCCAGAAAGGCACTGCTTTACTTTCTTCTATTGGTTCTGCTGCTCCAGTATTCTTTATGGGGTGTTGTAATTCTGTGGTTGTTAGGAGGGTGGTTGGTGGGCTTTGAGTATTTCTTACTTCAACATATTGGCCTGATCTGCAGCTGCTGTAGTGGCTGGAACTGCTACAGTGGCTCCTATCTCTTCTCAGAAAAATGTTTTTAAATTCTTGAAAAAAAATTACAAAATAAATTAGATTTAAATGTAGTTATCAAAATAAAAACATATTTGAAAAATCTCCAGTTCAGAACCCCTAAACTATGCAATTGCTGCAGTATATTTCATTTTCCAAGTTTTGGGATTCTAGTGATGGAAGGAAAAAAATGAGAAGACATCGGTTTTTTAAATGCGTAGAGAATATTCTAAATTTTTTTTTTAGAAAAAGAAAAGTAAGAAGTTAACTATATTTCCTAGAATTTACATTATTTGCTACAGTAACATGTGCAATATTTTCAAATAATTTTCTGGAGATTTAAGCTTCCAATGTCCTACAACTTTTTTTAACCTCAGTATGAACCTCTTCTTTGAATATTTGGTCTATTCCAACTCTTATATAAAACTTATTTCCCTCAGTAATATTTTTCCTTGTGTAGAATATTTTTTCTTGTGATATAAATCTGAATGTGATTGCTTCACAGTCATTAAAGAAGAAAATAATTCACAATATCTTTTCCACTTTTCAAGCATTTATTGTCCTTCCATTTTCATCATTAACACTTTGCTGGTCATTCTTACATTCAATTTGAAATTCGTATGGGACATCCATATGAACATGTCCAGTAGTCAACTAATAATGTGTGAATGAATTTTAAGACAAAAAGCAGGGTTTTTTTTCTACATGTGCCAACTCAAGAGTGTTGAGCATAAAAATTCTTAGAAAACTCTCTGGATAGGATAAATAAAATCTTATCCTTTGAGGAAGAAGGAAAAAGCAAGGCTGGTGACTGGAGGAGGAAAAGACATAAACAAAAACCTTCCATGTTATTACCTTGGTGGCTAAAGGTATATGAGTTTGAAATGGGGGTGGTTCAATTGCTTGTCAAAAGTCCAAAATGGAATACAATGAAGATGAAGATACTAAAATTCAGAGAGTGAAAAGCAAATAGTACTTGGTAAAAACTGAAGCCATTTATCAGAAGCTCAAAATTTTGTTCATC
This sequence comes from Gracilinanus agilis, assembly GCF_016433145.1. Taxonomy (NCBI): domain Eukaryota; kingdom Metazoa; phylum Chordata; class Mammalia; order Didelphimorphia; family Didelphidae; genus Gracilinanus; species Gracilinanus agilis. The sequence continues at coordinate 1,162 of NW_025355222.1, read as the reverse complement.
TATTTCTTCTTGCGGTTTTTTTTTTAATCCTGGGAGGCCTTGCTATCTAATTTGATGACAGTTGATGCTGACCCACATTCAGATCTCTGCCTTAAGCCTCAATGTCTTCATCTGTATGATGAGAAGATGGGCTAGATGACACCAAAGATCAGTTTCAACTCCAAATCCTATAATCTTGTTGCGGGCCATGACTGGCTTTTGTGTGGTCTTGCACAGAGAGCCTGCTGATTCATCCACTCATAGTGCATCTGTTTTGTTTTTATTCAGATGTGTGCCATTGATTATGTAGTCGATTTTTAATATGCATACTCTTTGAAGTCCTTTAGAGCTCTAATTTTCTTTTATTTCTATTGCAACACATATTTTCTCTTCATTTTTTTCCCTAATAACCTCGATTATACTAAAGTGTGTGTCCTTGTTTTATATTGCAAACCTTTAGGCTAACAATATTTTGGTGAGACATTAACTAGAGTGTACCATATTGCCAGCAAGCTTATTATTGAACTTAGCCTTTTTTAATGAAGTCATTCATGGCAACATTTGATTCACACCTGAGGCTTTATGTGGGCTCCAAGGAATCTCCCAGGTTCCTTAGAATCAGCTCAATAGAGAGAGCACTCAGTCTAGAGTCAGAAGACTTGAATTCAAATCCAGTATATCACATTTACTAGCTGTGTGACCCTGTACGAGTCAATTAACCTCCATTTGTCTCATTTCCTCAATGTGATGAGACTAATAATAGCACTGACCTCCCATGGTTATTGTGAGAATCAAATAAGATAATAACATGCCATTGCCTGGCACATAGCTGGGGCTATATAAATGTTAGCTACTATTCCAAAGATGGGAAAAACTAAACTAAACTAAACTAAACTAAAATAAAATAAAATAAAATAAAATAAAAAATAATTTTATTCCAAATGGGAATAAAAAGTGAGTGCTGCTAAAGTAAATGGTCTCAGTTAAGGGATTAAGATGCTTAGCAAGGGGGATAAGGGATAAAGCTTTATATTCTGATTCTGCAGGTGACCTAAGCACTCCTAATTTTTAAAATGACACCTTAGCAATGGCAGCTCCTACTTTGTCAAGCTGCTAGTGTCTTCTCTTCTAAGGTTACCTGGGATGTAATATATATATATATATATATATATATATATATATA
>NW_025355221.1:0-5005 GCF_016433145.1 Gracilinanus agilis | reverse complement strand
GGAAGGAAGGAAGGAAGGAAGGAAGGAAGGAAGGAAGGAAGGAAGAAAAAGATTTGGTACAAAGGAAAGACTGAATCTGATGTCAGAAAACCTGAATTGGATCTGCATTCCCCTTTGAGTAGCTGTGTGACTTTGGGCAAGTGCTTTCCCCTTTCCGGGCCTAGATTTCCTTCTTTATAAAATCAGGGAGTCGGACTAGTGGGCCTGGGAGGATTCTTCCAGCTCTAAAATACTGTGATTCGGGAACTTGAATATAAACAAATGCTGGTGGGTAGGGGTGGATGTCATCCAGGGGGAGCCCTAAAAATCCAAACCTCTCATCTTCCCAGTTCCACAGAGGCCTAAGGAGGTCAGGCAAGGGCTCTGGGGACTGAGGGCAGGACCAGACGTGAGATCTGGCCATTCCGCAGTAGTGGTTGGGTCCGGCTATGGCCCAAAGCCCCAATTCAGGATGTGTAAACCAAAGGAAGCAGCCATCAGGATAAAGAATGATTACAAATCAAAATCTGCAACAAAGTGCAAGCAGAGACTCAGAGGGAAAACAAAGCGATTACCCACAAGGGCTACACGGGTACCCAGAAGAATCAATGGAAACAATTTTTAAAAAAATGAACTAAAAGTTCTGGAAGAAAGAATGAGAAGGAGATTCAGTAACTTAGCGGAAAGACTGGGAAAGCTTACCCAAGAAAAGGGCTCTCTGAAACCAAGAAGTGGCCAAAGAAGAAAGCAAGAGAGAGTAGAACAAAATCAAAAGATGAACAAATAGGAGAAAATGGCACCTGAGACTTTTTCAAAAACAGGACTGGGAAGGAGGTCAAGGAGAGGTGACTTAACAATCACTGGACTCTTTGAAAACCAGGATTTTAGGAGCAGCAAGGAGGTTCAGTGAATTGAGAGAGCCAGGCCTGGAGACAGGAGGTCTTGGGTTCAAATCTAACCTCGGGCACTTCTACTAGCTGTATGACCCTGAGCAAGCCCTTAATCCTCATTGCCTGGCCCTTCCTGTTCTTCTACCTGGGAACCAAAATACATTATCGATTTTAAAACAGAAAATCAGGCTTTTTAAAAAAGAAAAGAAAACCAGGATTAAAAAAAAAAATCAATTAGAGCCTAAGGACAAAGTAGAGGGCAAAATCCATTGGTCGTCTCCTGAAAGAAACCCCACAAGGAGAAACCCCAGGAATGTTGTGGTCAAAATCTGGAGCTCCCATGTCAAAGGAAGAAGGGTTCAGGTGCCAAAAAGTCAGGATCACACAAGACCTGGCAGCGGGTCCCAAAAACCAGAGGAAAGGGAACTCGCCCATTGGGGTGGCCGAATAAACTGGAATAGGAATGGGATGGAATTCCATCCAGATCTGGCTCCGGCTCCAGCCTCTCCCCTTCGTGCCTGCCGCATTCCAGCCAAGCAAGACCCCGGGGAGTCCCCCGTCCTCCCGGGCTCTCAGCTTCTGGCCCCACCAGCCGGGATGTCCTCCTTCTCATCTCTGTTTTTCAAAATCCCTGCTCGGAGGCCTCCTCCTTCAGGAAGCCTCCCAGATGCCCACGAGGGAGAACTATGTGTGCCTCTAGGAAATCTCTCTCCTCTGTGCGCCTGCCATTTCCCATCCGTGGGGAACTCTTGTGAGGTGGGCATTCCGGCCCAGGGCCCAACTAAGCCTTGTCCCCGAGGAGTGGAGGATGCCTCAAAACGATGGCTCCAAGTGGCGAGTCATTTAACCCCCATTGCTCAGCCCTTTGCGTCCTTCCACCGTGGAACCAATGCTTAGTATTGGTTCTAAAAAGGGAAAGGAAGGCGTTTGTTTTGTTTCTAACGAATGGCCTTACCTGGCATCCAGCAGCTTGGCCAGCCCCTCCTCCTGAGGGCACCTCAGGCCCAGCATGGGGGGCTCCCATGCCAGCTCGCAAGGACCCAGGGGGGCCTCTGGGGGGCCCAGGTGAACATCCCCCTGGAATCCAGCTGGAAGCGGAGAAGGAAACAGACCCGCTGACGGGGCTCTTCAGCAAACTGTCCTGGCCGCCTCCCTTCATTTCTCGGGGTGCCGGTCCCCCCCCATCCCATGAGGGGTGGAAGGAGCTCCTCAGGGCTCAGACCCCACCTCTGGCACTCCCGGGGCAAACCGCACCCACCCTCAGAGCCTCAGTTTCCTTTTCTGTGAAATGGGGCTAATAACAACCAGCAGTCCCGAGCTCCCAGGGCTGTCCTGGGGACGGGGACGAGGAAGGAGCCAGGAAGGGGAGGGAGAGGCCGACTCTGCATTTCCCACGTCTGCCCCCACTTCTGAAAGCGGAGGAGTCCTACCTTCGGGCTGGAGGTTGCACGGTCCGGGGTCCAGCCAGGCTTGGACTTCTGGGGCAGATTCCCTGCCTTGGGGAAGGGCCTGACACCCCCCCTGCCTCTGCAGGGACGACCGCTGCCGCCGGCGGTAATTGGCAAACCAGTTATAGATCTGGTGGGCCTGCAGGCCCGTCTCCAAGGCCAGCCTCCCCTGCGGAGGCAGAGAGAAATCAGAGGCTCAGAAGGGAGGACCGGCCGGACACCCCCCCCCCCCCCGAAGGCCACAGTCCAACTCCCTCCCTTCGGGCCAGACGCCTGACAGCGCTTCCTTCACCCGCTCGGGAGACCAGGCCGATGCGGCCTCGGTAGTACGGTCGGCGTCAATGGGGGCTTAGCCTTCGGCTGCCCCGCAGGATGCCAGAAGGGACCTCATTTAGACGAGCCCCTCGATTCCGGCCTGGCCCGCTGCCTGGCTGACCTGGACCGGCCTGCAGGCTTAGGATGGTCTCAGGACAGTCCTGAGGATGGGGGGGACACCTGCCAGGAGGAGCTCTGGCTGACCCTCCACCCCAAAGTTCTTCCTGGGTCCATTCCCAGCCGCGGTCGCCTTCCTCGACCTGCGCCCCTGAACCCCGATGGGCTTGGGGCTCCCGCGGGCCCAGCTGACCCCTGCTGCCCGGCGGGGGCCTGAGCGCTGACCCGGAGTCTCCTGCGAGGGGATCGGGCCTGGCCTGGCCACTGACCCATTACTCCACTGGGGGATCGAGGCCCAGCCTGCGCCTCTTACCCTGGGAGGGGGTCAGGGCCTGACTTTCGGGGGGCCTACCTCCCGAGGCCCAGCCCGGACACCTACCCGCTGCTCCCTGTTGGGGTTCATGGTCACCCCCGCAGCAAAGGCCAGAAGTCTCTGGCGCACGTCCTTGGAGAAGTTGCGGCTCTTCACGCCCTCGGGGCAGAGGGAAGGAGGAGGGGGGTTCCTAGGTGGGAGAGCGGAGCGTGAGCCTCCCCCCACCCCTGCCCAACACCCCGCCCCGGGGCTCCCTCGTACCTCTTCCTGCAGCGGAACTTCTGCACGGGGGTGAGGGAGTCCACGTGGCACTTGTCCATGAGCTTGCGGTAGTGAATCTCATTCCAAAGCTGGATCAGCTGCTCCCTCTCTCCCACCTCCCTGCAGTGCTAGGGAGACAACAGGCAGGGTTTCTACTCTGATGCGTGCCCTTGAGCGAGTCACTGCCCCTGCCTCGGTTTCCTCCTCTGTCAAAGGAGGGGATTGGACCGAGGTCTGCTCCGGCTCTCGTCTACGATCCTGGCCCTATCCCGCATGATTTACTTCGGACAGATAAAGAAACTGAGGCCCAAGGGGACCCGTGATCTGCCAGGGTCACACAGCTAGCCAGTGTCGGCCGAGCTCGGCGGCTCGGCGGCTCAGTGGATGGAGAGCCAGGCCCGGACACGGGCAGTCCTGGGTTCTAATCTGGCCTCAGACGCTTCCTGGCTGGGTGACCCCCATCGCCTGGCCCTGACCACCTTGGAAGCAATAGGGAGCCCTGACTGTAGAGGGGTTAAAAAGTAAACATCCTCGTAGCCTCGGAGACGCGGAGGAGCCCCACGGAGAGCCTCGGCTCCATCGAGCGTCAGCGCACGGCTTTGTGGCCGCTGATTCGAGGGCAGCCGGGCCCCAGGAGCCCCCCCACACCCCCTCCGGGCCTACCTCGAGGAGCCGGCAGGCCGCCTGGTGCTGGCCCCGACAGGCGAGGACCAGCACGCACGCCCTGACCACGTCCATGTGGGCCAGGAAGTACTGCCAGTGCGGGCTGCCCAGCACCGCCTCGGCCAGCGGCTCCAGCCCCAGCGGAGGCCCGCTCTGCAGCTCGTGGCACAGCCGTGCCGCCAGGTGCACCAGCTCCGGGGCGGGCGCTGGGGACGCCCGAGTCTCCTCCAGGACGGCCAGAAAATGCTTCATCTTGACATCTAGAACCGGAGAAGAGAAGCTGGGGGGAGCCTAGAACAGGGGTGTCGGAGAGGCTGGGGGAGCCTAGAACAAGGGCATCAGAGGGACAGGCGGAGCCTAGAACAGGGCGTGTCAGAGGGACTGGGGGAGCCTAGAACAGGGGGGTGAGAAGACAGGTGGGGCCTAGAACAGGGTGTGTCAGAGAGGCTGGGAGTCTAGAACCGGAGCTCTGATAGAGAGAGAACTTGAACACAGAGCTTTTCTTCGGCCCTGCCCTTCCGTCTTATAGCCAACACCATGAATTGGTTCCAGGCAGACGAGGGGTCTGGAGGTTAGGGAACCCACCCCAGCCGCTGGGCCAGGCAGTATGAGAGGCCAGATCTGAACCTGGGACCTCCAGCTTCGCTCTCCCCCAAGCCGCCCGGCTGCCCTCCCAGGACAGAGGAGGGTCCTGGCTAAGCCAAAGGGCCCATCTCGGGCCGGCTGGAGCCCTGGCCGGGCGTCCTCCTCAGGGACGACTCACCCTGCTCTGGGGAGAGCCTCGGCTGGGTGCTCTCGGGGGTCTCCATGGAAGAGCCTGGGGGAGGAGAGAGCAGTCAGGGCAGGAGGGAGCTGCTCAGAGGCTCTGGAGCTGGCAGGGTGGGATGGAGGGACCTAGAAGGAGGGATGGCAGGGCTGGGAGGGACTATCCAAGGACGGGGTCTTAGGGCTGGGGGGGGATCTGGAACAGGGACCTTCACAGCAGGGGGCGGAGACATGGCAGGGATGGGGGCTGGGAG
>NW_025355220.1:0-4219 GCF_016433145.1 Gracilinanus agilis | reverse complement strand
CCATGTTAAAAATGAATATTAATAAATGTTTGAAAAAAAAAGAATATGACAGGGATTATAACAGCTGGGTTGGTACAGTGCATAGAATACTAGACACAAAGTTAGGAAAACATGATTTCAAACTGGAACTTGATTACTTATTAGTTATATGATCTTATGAAAGTCAATTAACTTCTCGATGTCTCAATTTTCTCATCTTTAAAACAAGGATACTCATAGCACTTACCTCCCAGGGTTTTGTGAGTCTATAATGAGAAATTATCTGTGGATGTATTTTACAAATCTTGAAGTGCTATATAAATTCTATTTATTATACACATTTAAAGTTCAAGAGGTCTTGGAGGCTATCTAGTCAGTGGCTGGTTTTAAAACTATTTCTTTCTGTACTCCATTAAACAGATGACAAGAATGAGACAAAGATGATGAGGAGGATGGATGATGATGAAAATGGTTTTAAATGAATGATAATGGATGAGATTTTAAAATATATTAATAAAAACTGAGACAATGTTAACAAAAAACCATCAGCACTGATGTTTCCTCACCAAAAGAACCAAATATATGCACATATACTTAGCTGGAACTTTGATGATAAAATAGCAATAGTAACAGCAGAAGAACAATAACAGAAAGGAAGGAAAGAAGAAAGAAGGGAAGGAAAGAAGAAAGGAGGAAGGAAGGGAGGGAGGGAGGAAGGAAGGAAAGAAGAAAAAAGGAAAAGAGAAAGAAAAAGGGAAAGAAAGAAAGAGGAAGAAAGAAAGAGAGAAAGAAAATGAGAAAGGAAGGAAGGAAGGAGGGAAGAAAGGGAAAAAAGAAAGAAAGAATGGAAGGAAGGAAGGAAGGAAGAGAGGAAGGAAGAAAAAAGAAAGAAGAAAGAAAGAAGAAAGAAAGAAAAAGAGAAAGAAAAAGAGAAAGAAAAAGAAAGAAAGAAAGAGAGAAAGAAAAAGAGAGAAAGAAAGAGAGAAAGAAAGAAAATGAGAAAGGAAGGAAGGAAGAAAGGAAAGAAAAAAAGAAAAAGAGAAAGGAAAGAAGGAATAAAAAATATTCCAAAAGATTTTGCTTACCAAATATTTGTCTCTAAGTTATTTACACAAAATCAAATCTAAATCCTTACTATTCATATAAGTTTAATGGAAAATGTTAAAGAAAAACAAAAATCAAGAGCCAAAGTTTTTCATCAAGTTGAAGTCATTTATATTTTATACATACTCCTGAAAAAAATCTTTAAAGAAAAATCACTCTTGAAAATGACAATTAAAGGCCAAACAGGTTAGTATTGCAATTATTTTAAAAGCAAGAGGTTAACCCTCTAGAGAAAGACCCTAACTGATGGAACATACTTATTTTTTAGGAATTTACTTAGGCCTTTTATCATTTTAATGTGTTTTGTGGCTTAATTATATGTTATTAACAATATAGATTCCTTTCTAACCAATTGGCACTAAATGAAACTTTCTAATACGTGGTCCTAGAGAATAGGGCTAAAACTACTTCACTTTTCAATGCCTGATAATAGAAGACCTCTCTGGTTACAGCACTTAATCATGCAAATGACTTATGGTAAATGTGTATAAGTGAATATTTTAAATCCCTGACAAATGACAATATAGCCATAAGCAAAAAATATTATATGAATTGATTCATTGTGTCAAGAATAGAGTTTCCATATTTATTCTAATGAAGTATATCCTAATATTATTTAAAAAATTTAAATTACACATGAAATTTGAGAGAAGTAAGAAAAAAGGGAGGAGGAGAGGGAAAGAAAGGAAGAGGAGGAAAAAAGGAAGAAAGGGGAAGATGAATAGTAGAAAGAGGAGGACTGGGGAATGGCTAACAAGGGTCCAATGCTCATAGTGGTTATTCAGTCTGTTCTGTCTGGTACCTACCCTCATGTCTAATTGACAAGCTTGTTTTTTTTACATACCTGTTGAAGTATAACATAGAGACCTCGACCCAATTCAGAGGGCATATAGAAAAACCTATGCCTCTTTTCTGTCCTTTCATGATGAAGAAAAGTATTTTTAATTGGATGTATAGGCAGTACTAGGTATACAAAGGAATGGAACAGATCAAATCATATTTTCTTCCCCGATAGTGATGAGGGGCAAAATGTCATAAGCTTCTGGACAAGGAGAGATGTCACAGGCTCATGAACCCAAAGGTCTGCTATTTTTCTGTCTCTTCTCTTCCTTCTTTTCTAATTTTAGGTAAAGCAAGTATGGTAATAGAATGACATGTTGAGCTTCTAAAAGTCATAACACTCATAAGACATAAAGGAACGTAAGTCTATGATGAAGTTTAGTGGCATTCAAGACCAGTGAGCCAGTATAGCAATGAGGAGTGACCTATTGACCCAATCTATAAGTTCATGTTTTGTCTTTAATTTCCATAAATTTTGCATGGAAAAATAGGAATAAGGTTCTCAGAATAGATTCATATTCTTCCTTCCCAAACTCACTAAGGCAGATTTCTAGGTAAACACTAGCAAGAGGCACAAAGAATTGGCAGGTCCAGATCAATTATAATCTACATCAGTAGATGGAATGTCCTCAGAGATGAGATTTCATACACTGACATAATGGATTATCTCTAACACCTAGAATGTTGAAATAGTATATTAATTAGAAAAAAAAAAGTTTTCACATTTAAACTAAGTTCCTGATTATTTTGCAGATATAGAATTCATTGAAATATGAATAAAATATGAATCATTTTTTAAAAAAGTTATCAGATAGAAAAGCCAATAAAACTTCTGCTATGTAGTAAGTATAAAAGGTATTGAAGGAAAGAATGAAGAAAAAAAGGAAAAGAAAAAGAGAGCGAAAGAAGGATTCCTTCTAGCTTAAAATCTATCACCATAAAATTGCTGATGTTTGAAAATAATTTGCTTATTAGTTTTCTTCTCATATGATAAATATTAATGATGATATTTATAACCCTTATCACCGTCCTCATCCTAATCATTACCACCATCATCTCTTGGGTAACTTCCCTTAAATCTACTCTCTATAAAACATTAGGAATAGTAGAAATACTATGATATGGATAAATTTACTTGTTTCCATTTCTATCAAATGAAGAGATTTTACTAAATTTTCTCTAAAGTTTGTTCCTAAACTAATATTTGATGATATTATTTTTTCTTTCTTTATGGATTTTTATATGCTATTTTTCATTTTTAATAGATTTTGCTTAGAAGGAATGGTTACAATTTATAATAAAAGAGGAAAATTATGTTTCCATGGTTTCATATTTCAGGTGAAGACATAATTCTTCTGCTACTTAGAGAGTATAGTTTCTACACACAATCTAAAATCAGACAATTAATATGTTTAGTATATTAACTTTTATAAAGAAAGAAGAGGAGGGGCAAAAGAAGAGGGAGAGCAAAAGAAATATAAAAGGAGATGAAGGAGGAGGCAAGAGGGGAAAATAAAGAGAAAACTGCTAAACATTCCTAAAGAATATGATGAAGAGGTCAAAATATATAGAAATATTTTTGTAATAAGTACATATAATTTAATAAGGGATTATCATGTTTGAAATAAATTATACCCAAAATATACTTATAAATTGTAATCTAAAGTTGTTCGTTTCTGAATGGACCATATTAAATGGACAAAATTACAAAAGGAAATAAAAACTCCCCTTTATATAATGTTTTCATGAACTTACTCTACAATGGGTTTATTTGAAAGGCCATTATGAACTGATACAGACTAAAGTGTAAGATTTAGGAGAAAAAAAATGCAGTGATAACATCAGAAAAAAAGCAACTTTAAAAAAACCTTTAGGACTCTGATCAAAGTTATGGCAAACCAGAAGTCCACCAAAAATGAAGATTAAACAGACTAATCACCTCCTTACATTGGCAATTAACTCCAAATACAGAAAACATGTTTGGACACAACTAATATGGGAACTTACTTTCACCAAACTATTAAGCTTTGTATTGAGGGATTTTATTTTAAAAAGGGGACAAGGAGATTGTTTTTTTTTAATATTTTGAACAACATTTTACATCCTATAAAAAGATAAATTCAAAATGTGTGTGTGATTTAGACATAAAAGCTGATACCATGAGCAAATCAGGGAGCATAAAATAATTTACCTGTCAGATCAATGAGAAGGGAAGTATTTATGACATTCTCAGATGAATAATTTTTATATTAAATTAAAAAGGTTTTATACAAACAAAACCAATGTAACCAAGATT
>NW_025355219.1:0-3252 GCF_016433145.1 Gracilinanus agilis | reverse complement strand
TAACTGCAGAATTTCTGGCAGTTAAGAGGGCTTAGAACCCTGACTAAGGGGAGTTGATCCCTGAGGCTTGGACAGAGAGAAAGGGGCAACTGAGCTTAGCCTTTGGGCTGAAACCTGGCCTTGAATCTGTGCTTTTCCGTTGAGATTTTGTAGCTTAGCTAATTCCTCTGGATCTCCCTGACCTTCCCTATTTCATTCCCCACTTCCTTTCCTGATTTCCTGTGGGTTTTGGGAGAAGGGTGGATTTGGGTGGTAGCAATCAAACTTTGAAGACTTAGTTTTCCCCATAGACAAGTCGGGCTTACCCTTGATACAAACTAGCTCCTGATTCATTGTTTATTACTTCCCTAACCTTAAAGCCCCCTGGGGCTGAGTGAGAGCAGGCTCTTTCTCAGTCCACCCCATTCCTGTGTCCCTCCCCAAACTGGAGCTTCTCCCTAGGCAGTTGTTGGGGAAACCTTGTATCTCTCTGTCCTTTATAATCAACCCTGAAACTTAATAAATGCTCTTGTTATTTAATCAAACCTTTTGCTAAATCATTGGTTGAACAATAAAAGAGGGATAAGGAGAGAGAGGAATTGTTTCTCTTTGGTTCCTGAGGGGAGCTGGAGGCGTCCATCTTGGAGGAAGTGGTGATCTCTAGACTTCCTCTGAGAAGCCTTTATATTTCACAGACAGGGAAGAGCCTGGGGACTCTTTGTGAACTTGAGAAACTGACTAGAAAGCCCTCTAGTTAGTTTCAAACCTTTTCTGTCTGGCCCTGACCTTTGTCTATAGAAGTGCCCTTCAGCCTGGAAGGGTTCAGCCTGTTTCCCTCAGTGTCCTCTGTCTCAAGCCTGTGTACCCAGTCTGTGTCTCCCTGTTGCAGCTGCCTGCTCAACTACCTCATCCTCTCCCCTTGCCACTCATTACACTTCATCATCCTATATCTCCCTAAACTCAGCCATTCCCTTACATCTCTCCTACCACCTCAATCTACTATCTCCACTATTGCATATTGTACCTGAGTCAATGAGTCACAGGGGTTTAGAACAGATATTTTATATAATGTTTCATGTCTTATGCACAGTAGATGTATTCTCTTTCTTTCCTTCTTTTTCATATATTTATTTTCTTGTTTACTTATTCATTAATTCTTTCTCATTTTCCTATATTTAATTCATGTACATATAAATTCATTTTTTAAATGTACTTTTTTTCTGAAAACAATGTACTATAATGAATATGTTTTTATTAAGGGTCTAATTTTTTGGCTGTGGAAAGTAGAGGGTAAAAAACATCCATACATATTGATGCCTTCACTGGCCTTCTTCTGTCCAACATATATATGACTGTCCTAAACATCTGGGTACCTGAATTCAGTCATTTTCCTAAAGATTTAGGAGAGAAGATTCATACAAGTAGTAAGTTTCCCCAGGAAATTTTTTGTTGTTATTGTTTAAAAAATGCATTTAATGTGATTTGTAAATTTTGAAACACACATGTCAGTAATTATTATGATTGTTTTTGTTCTCATATATTCAATTTAAATCACATATTGTAGTGATTACTATTATTCTCTTTTAACATTAAATAGTAATTTAGATACTGATTTGTAAATTTTACATAAGGAAAAAGTAAACCTTATTAAACTTGTAGGCTTAAAGAAGAGTGAACACACTACTTCTTTAGTCAATAAACCTTTATTGAACATTTACTATGAGTCAAGCACTGAATTAATCATTCAGGATACAAAGGGAAAAAGAAGAAAAATAAATATTCTTTACCCCCAGGAAGCTCTCAGTCTAATTGGAGAGACAACATGCAAGCACTTAAGTACAAATAAAAAATATTTTTAAAAAATTTATAAATTAAAAAAATAAAGCATTCAACATTACTACAATTTAGAAAGTATCTCTTCACACCTACTTGATTAATTTCTCAAAACCTCCCCACATCTTCTCTCTGCTGCCTTCACCAGATCCTTAGGAGTAGCTTCTATCTCTCCCTCCCATGCAGATAAAAATAAGTGCTCAAGGAAGGACATGAATGAAGGAGCTCTAGAAATCATCTGATAATCTTATTAAGTTATCAAAGTAAGGTAATTTGTTTTCCTGACGAAAGTTTTAATCAATGTGACCTTGGAGAAGTCACTTCATCTCCATGGACCTCATTTTCTTCATATTTAAATGAAGAGACAGGAGTATGTGACTTCTAACATTCTTCTTAATTCTTTTTTTAAAACCTTTACCTTCCGTCTTGGAGTCAATACAGTGTATTGGCTCCAAGGCAGAAAAGTGGTAAGGGTAAGCAATGAGGGTCAAGTGGCTTTCCCAGGGTCACACAGCTGGGAAGTGTCTGAGGCCAGATTTGAACCCAGGACCTCCCATCTCTAGGCCTGACTCTCAATCCACTGAGCTACCCAGCTGTCCCCCATCTTAACTCGATCTAGAATCCTTTCATCACTCCTTCTTTCAAGTGATGGAGACCTCACAGTTTCAGTGGTAGCCCATTCCAATTTTGAATACCCCTTTTTCTTTGCACAGTTTTGGTTGCGCTTGATTTAATCTTCGTGTTTCTTTAAGAACTTTTTTCCATCTCTGACTTAGTAGACCAAGCTTTTTCCCTCTTTTATTTAATTGTCCTAATATAAATACAAGGGATCCTTTTAGCTCTCATTTTCTCAATTTTCTATTGATTCAAAAAGAAAACAAATAAAAAACAATAACAACAAAAAACAAGTCCTTAGCAATGCAATAACATATATGATGACTCTTTGGGAAAAGATTAAAAAGCTATGTAAAAGTGAGATTTGATCATCATCATTAAGGAGAAGTTTTGAGTCCCCTATCCCTTCTGTTTTTTGAACTTCTTGAGGATGCGCAGGCGAATCTGCTTGGTCTTGACACTATACACAATAGGGTTCATGAGTGGTGGGACAAGCAGGTAGACATCTGCCATCAACACATGGACCATTGGGGAGGCATTCTGCCCATAGCGACGTATCATGGACAACCCAATCATGGGTGTGTAGAAGGTAAGCACAGCACATATATGGGAAATGCAGGTGTTGAGAGCTTTGACACGCTCTGTCTTAGAGGCAACACTCAACACTGTGACAAGAATAAGCATATAGGATAGAAGAAGCAATACTGAGTCTAGTCCCATGGAAGAAATGACTACCATGAGGCCATAGATGCTGCTGATCCTCCGGCTGGATACTGTCAACTTGATAAGATCCTGGTGCAGACAGAATGGGTAGGAGAGGGTATT
>NW_025355218.1:0-8974 GCF_016433145.1 Gracilinanus agilis | reverse complement strand
CTCTCTCTCTCTTTCTCTCTCTCTCTCTCTCTCTTTCTCTCTCTCTCTCTCTCTCTCTCTCTCTCTCTCTCTCTCTCTCACACACACACACACACACACACACACACACACACACACACACATCTCCCATTAGCTTCAGTGCCTAAAACATGAATCTGTTACCCTATGCCCAATCTCTAAAGTTGTAACTAGCACAAGAGTTCCATTTCCATTTAAAATTGGATAGGTTTTACAAAGCAAAGGGACACATACACAAATATTTCTCCATCATTTTAAGATTATGGATATATGGAGTGTTTAGGGAGAACTTGCCAAGCCCTTTTCAGTACTGATCATCCACTTTTGATGTCTACCTTTCACCCACTTCTCACTTTTGACTCCAAGAATTTGTCGCATCAATGTGACCATACTCTGATAAAATCATCATGGCAGATGGGCCAAACCAGAGTTGACAGTAGCTGATTAGGCATTAAACCCATTGGTGATTTATGGAAATTTCAGCTTCAAGCATGTTAAAACTTTCCCTGGCAGAATTGTTTTTTTGAGAAGTTTGTTTCAAAGACCAGGAAGCCAGAGGAAGCAGGTGTTGTGGAAAGCTTAGATCATGGAAGATGCCAAGGTCATCTATTGCATCCCAGGCCACTGCCAGTCATCCTGACTTTTGCCTTGCCAATGGAGTTGGATGACTCTAGAACAGTGATTCCCAAAGTGGGCACCACCACCCCCTGGTGGGTGCTGCAGTGATCCAGGAGAGCCGTGATGGCCACAGGTTCATTTGGAGGCGGTGAATAACTGTAAGGGGGCAGTGATAGTATGTGGCAGGGGGTGCTAAATAATATTTTTTCTGGAAAGGGGGCAGTAGGCCAAAAAAGTTTGGGAACCACTGCTCTGGAAGAAAGAATGAGGCTCATGATGTGTGCAACTCTGCTTCACTTAAATCCAACTCATAGACATGTCAAGATATCAGACAGAGAAGTCATTGGTCACCTCAGAAAAGGAAGGAAGGACAATAATGACATACTGTCATCTACACCCCCTCATTCTGTTAATGATCTGGGCTCAGACTTTAGTCACTTCCTACATAGTATCATTTACACCAAGCACAAGATCAAGGACACTTCATGGGATGAATCTTTCACTCAGCTTCTCTTGTTCTGATTTTTGAAGGTCACTCTTTAAAATTAGTCCTTGATCATATCAGGCATGAATACTGTGCTTTCTTCAAATCTGAGCTCTTGACTGCTTCAGTGTTGAAGTGCCCTCAGGATCTATCATGTTCACAAGGTCAATGGACCAATCAATTCACTGGTTACTATCCCAAAGGAATCACCACACTACTCCAATACTACAACAAAGAAGAAGTTTCTGAAAATGACAGATATTTTTGAATATTGCTCTCTGTTTCTTTCTTTATTATTCATTCAGTTACTTATCTATCCATTTATTTATTAGAGAAAGAATATCAATATGTTGAATAGATCATTTATAGAAGAATTGTACAGGTTAAGCCAGCATGGAAAAATATGTAATCTAAATTGGCAAATGGAATACTCATAACAAAGAACAAGCTTCAAAATTGGTTTTATTCTCTTAGGGATGTACCAATAACAATGTGACTTTGTTAGGCTACTAGTTAATGAAGGAGAAATTGTGCTTTCTGTTGCATTTAGAGTAGTACTATTTACTTAATAAATCAATAAATAAAATTAAACTATTTATTTGATAAATCCTTTTTGATATAGGTAATACGCTATGTTTCATAGAAGGAATATAAGTAATTGATAACTCTTTTCAACATGACCTTAAATAAAATTCAGGGGATTTCCACCAATTGAAAGAATAAATAAATGGTGGTACATGTTGGTGATAGGATATTGTTGCGCTATGAAAAATTATGATTTCTGAAAAATTTGGAAAGTTTGGAAATAAATTGATGCAGAGTGAAATAAATGAAAATGGGAGAATGTTATACAAGTAGCAGCAATGATGACCAACTGTGAAGACTTAGGTACTCAGTGAAGCAATTACCTCGGACAATGTTGAAAGATTTATGGCGAGGAATGCACTCCACCTCAGAGAGAAAGAACCATTGGAGTCAGACAGATGTGGATCAAATCATACTATATTTCACATCAGTGAATTTATGGTTTTATTTGGGGGTTTTGGTTTTGTGTGAGTATGCACTTACAACAATGATCAATATGGAAATGTGTTTTATATAATAATAAAAATAAAATTTTACAAAAGACTAAAAATATAAAATCCTAAATAATGAGCATAATAAATGCTAAAATATATTTTCCTTGATATATAGGTTAATCTATAAGTATATAAACAATTCAGTTGTTCAATTTGGTTCTTTAGAAAATACTGCTGACCACTTGGATATATTGGAAGTACGTATATGATTTCTGAGCTCTTTTAGTGAATTATTTAAAGAAAGATGAAGACATTTTCTTTTGTCATCTCAAGAAGTAGTATTCTGAAGGACTTTTTGAATAGTCTCAAATATTTGTCCACGATCCATAGACTCGGCTATAAGATGATGTTGAAACCATAGTGACTGTCATTCAGGCCTGTCATTGACTCACAAGAGTCTTGCCCAGCATGCTGTTGCTAGAACCCTATAACTCTACTGAACAGCTCTCTACATTTTTGGAAATGTCATTTTGCTTGTTGATTTCTGGCACTTCATTATTTACTGAGTGACAACACACTGAAAGTTACGACTGAAAGACACATTAATAATTCACACATCTATTATAAAATCCATAAATTGTGTTCCAAGCAATGAGTCTCATGTGTTATGTAAAAATAAGAGAGCAGACATAGCACAGTAACAATTGAGAATATGCGATATTGTGTTGCAAACTTGTGTGTTACAAGTTGTCACTGAGATGACTTTAGCAAAATCTCATGAAGTAGCTCTATGGCTTTCATAGACTTCAGCATTTCATTTTTCTATTTTTCATGATATGGTCTTTGAGTGTTATATGCCTACTTACATATAACTGGCAAGTACTGGCAGAGCCAGGTGATAAGATTAAGAGAGTTCTTAATTATAAAAAATAGACTTGAATAATACTATATTCTTTATGGCCAAAACAGGGTTATGGTTACCATATAACTCTGAAGCCAGCCCTAGCTATAATACTTTCACTGATCTCTTTTAAAGAACTCTTAGCCCACTTATAATCTAAATCATGCAATTTATTACATAACTATATGATGCTTTACATATACTTTTGTTTTCTTTTCTATGTCATTTCCCCCTCAGATTATACATTGGTATAATTTCCAAAAATTGTTTTCTGATATTTTTTATCCATGTTTTCTATCTCCCTTCCCCAAAACTGTATATAATATGGTTTACATTGTGCATTTGTTATTACACAAAATATATGTCCATGTTTATAATATTGTGAAGAAGACACATATTTTTACACTAATCCATGGAGGAAATAAAATAGAGAATGGTAGATTATCAGTTCCTTTGATAGCAGTGAATAGCCTTTTTCTTTATGAGTCCCTTAGAGTTGTCCTGGAGCCTTGCATTGTTGATAATACTTAATTCATTCACAGTTGATCATCATAAATTCTTGTTTTTACTGTGTATAATGTTCTCCTGGTTCTGCTCACTTCATTTTGCATCATTTCATATAATTTTTCCAGGTTTTTTGTATTCATCTAGTTTGTAATTTCTTATGGAATACTAACATTCCATTTCAATCATATACCACAACTTGTTCAGCCATTCGCCAGGTCATGGGCATCCCTTCAAACAATTTCCACTTCTTTTCTATCACAAAAAAGCTGCTATGAATATTTTTGTACAACTAGGTCCATTCCATATATCTGTACCTTTGGCATTTGAACAACATGGCCAACCTGTTGGAGTTGTGTTCTCTGCAGTAGCAGTTTAGCTCAAGAAGGGATCTCAGTGTCCAGTACCTTATCTTGCCAGATATTCTTCTGTATATTCCTAAGACACTTCAAGGGGAAATGATTTAATTTTCTGCCATGATAGATATTATTCAGGATTCACAGGCATGCAACAATGAATTCAGCACAAAGGCTGTAGGCAGCCTAATTCTTCTATCCTACATTTCCCTTCAGGGAGGAGGAAAGTTGGAAGACCAAAGCAGACCTGGCGAAGATCTGCCGAAAATGAAACAAAAACGGTCGGAATGACATGGGACCAGCTGGGGGAAGTTGCCCAGAACAGAGTCCATTGGCGTGAGATGGTTGCGGCCCTATGCTCCTAAAAAGGAGTCAACAGGAATAATAATATACATTTTTCCTTCAGAGACCCTCAGGGAACTAGTTCTGTCAATGCATGCATCCACTTCATCATCTATGTGGACATCCCTGAAAATATATTGTCAAGGTAAGTTAACTTATCTACAACACTCAACATTTCTCCATTTCTTCTATCCAATGTTTCCATGTAGGGATGATCAAGTGCTGGCTGGTGAAGAACCTCTGTGTTCTTGATGTTGTCAGGCCAAAGTTTTCACACGTGGAAAAGAATTGATCCATATTTGGTAGCATCTCAGTCTCAGAGGCTGCACTGAGTGCACAATCATCTATGAACAGAAAGTCAAAAACCAACTGTCCCCCCACTTCGTCTTGGCTTGTAGCCTTTTCAAGTTAAGTAATTAACTGGTAGTAGAGTAGGACACCTTGATGCAGTGATGCAGTTTTCATCTTCACTGAAGGAACTCTCATCTAACATATATATGTGGTAGGGTTTCATCTCGTCTATGGGAAGATCTGATTAGCCTTCTCAGCTGGGACTTCTCCCCATAGAGCGAGCTGGGGAAATAGCTTCCTCTAGAATTATTATGCTCTGCCCAATTCAAGTGCCATGGAGAAAAGATGGAGAATGTATCAACTTTCTGTAAAAAACGCAAAACACATTCGTTAGGCAAATGGAACTATGTACGGAGTATCATGTTGCATAGTTTATGCAGGTGCTTTCATTACATGTTATTACAATATTCCCAGAAGACTTTTCCCCAGTGTCCTGCATATGTAGCGTAGAGAACTAATATTTGTGCATGCATTACATATTACATTCCTTACAGATATATAGGTAAATATATTTACATACATATTTATTAAGGGTTAAAAAACTGACGTTGTCTCTCAATATCTAAACATCATTTCCTAATATTTGAGAAAGTTTCAAAATGAACTCTTATTTGCTATATTTGCTTTATTTATCTTCCTTTAGTTTTACGTTATTAGTCAGGGAAGGAGGTATTGATCTCTTGTTGACTGGATGCTATTCTCAGTAGGTTTTTCATGGAATGGTAGAAGATAGCAGGTAATATAAATGGAAGGGAGGAAAAAAGGTTTAAAACTAGAGATAACCACAAAAATTAATTTGTTCTATCATTTTAGAGTCAATACGATTTCTGTTAAACTTCTCAGAATATGTATTCACCCATTCATTTTAAGGGATACTTTTTGAAACTATGTGACTTTTTGAAATATGTGAATACATCAGAATGTATGATAGAGAAAGAGCAATATAGCCTTATCAACAAAAAAAAAAGAAAAAAATTGCTTTAGAAATAGGATGTAGCACAGAAGAAAGCAATAAAATTGGAATGGCAGAAGAAAATAAATTGGCTAAGATCATAGAAAAATGGGCACCAAAAATTTAGTTGAGAAGTAACATAAGGATGGATTGAATGATGAAATGTGTAATGGATTTGTAATTGAAGGATGATTAAAGGATTTGAGAGACATTAAAAAAGAATATCATGGTAGTTTGAAAATTGGTTTAGTCTATGTATAACTTTGTCCTGTCTCACCCTGGGGGAAGTACTAGCCAGGACCAAAGGAACCAGTAGGTCAAATTCAAGGTCTATAATAGCAGTGTCCCACCCAGTAAACTTCTATCTCCCTTCAGTTTTGCTTTGTTCACAGGAGAGAGGGAAATATAAGGAAATGCTTGTGTTTTGTGGAATATCCTTCCTTAAGAGAGATGAAAATAACCAACCTTTTAAAGGTCATAGAAAATAAACAAGATATTTTGTTCATTCTGAATTGGTTAAAGGTTGTCACTCAATTCGAACTCAAACTTGTCTAACTTTGATAACTGCTTCATATGGAAAACACTTATAGTGACAGAATTATTTGACATATGATGAAATGATTACGTGGCTTTGAAAAAAAACTGTTTTGCTATGTTTGTTGCATTGAAAATATACTTAAAGTATTGATAAGGGCAAAAGACAGGTGTCCTGAAGAGACGAGAGTTAAGTAGGGGATGTAAAATCCTATATTTGCTAGACTTAAGACATGAAGGAAGTTGCACAAAAATGTTTAGGAAGAAAGCAAGTCAAACAGGTAACACCATTAAAGCACATGATGATGGTGAGCACTGTATGCCATAGTAGCATCATTTTTCATCTCTACCATCTAGTTCTCCAATTAAAGGAGCAAGCTAAATAGCCTTCTCTCTTTTGCAGGGGACAAAATTGATTATTATAATTAGATATTTGCAATAGGAGCAATACGCTACTCTTGTCCCATGCAAAGTAGGCTCATTTTTTTCTTAAAAGTAATGAAATCATTCTCTACATCTGATAGGCACAGAGAATTAAAGGTTTAGACTTTTGAGCTGGGACTCATCTTAGAAATAATCTAGTTCAAATCACTCATTTTACACATAGGAATGTCCCAGAGTACCAGAGAGGTATTGAACCTAAACTACTAAAGTATTGATTTGAGCCAGGCCCAATCCCAAACATCTGAGATTTTTCAATTTGTCCAAGGGTCACAAGGCAGAATAGATGGCAAAAGACTGGACAAATGGAGAAAGGGTGTTTTTGATTAGGAAGGTCAGAGGGATGGTGAATGAGAAAATAAGACAGTCAACTGACTTCAAAGAGAAGATAGCTATCAATAGAAGGATTATTCAATAGAAGAATGAAAAAAAAACACTACAAAACTCAACCCATTCTTGAATTGTCCAGTTCCAGAGTTTTTGAGTTATTTATGTAGTGTAGGCTGAAAACAAATCTGTTCTTCAGTCCCACCACGTGATTATTACCTCCTAGGAAAGTAGAACAAGTATGATGAATTTTTATTTTTATGTTTTTGTATTTATTGATTTTTTGTGTTTTAAGCACTTTCTGTGGTAGATGAAATAAACTGATGTTGATGTATTTAAAAAAGAATAAAAAAGTTCCTGAGTTCCCAGAGTTTTGTGATGACTGCTTGGTGGAAAGCAATAGTCATTTGAGGCATGGGAAGTAAATTCTGATGAATCAACTCATTGTGTTCTCAGTATATTTCCTTGTAGAATATCCTTCTATGTTTATATCCTTCTATAGCTAAATAAATCTCCTTTTTGTTAACTATTAAATGAACTATCTAATTTTATTTCAATATTAAATGTAAATTTCCAGGACACTAACCAGAGTCTTTGGATTTATATAATTGGACCAATGCACAGCTCTTTCAACTTTTTATCACCATTCCTATGGCTATGGATATTTGACCACTAAGTTGGTCTAGAAGATATGTCATTTCACAAAAAGGAGGAAACAAGAGTTTTCTGTTGTTACTATGAAAGAAACTAGGATGCCTGTTCCAAAGTAACAACCATTGTTCTCCAGAATAAGGACGTGATCCTAAATACAAAACAAAACAAAACAAAACCAAACAAAAAAAAAATCCTTCTGATAAGTTTTGTAAACGGATTAGGGATATTGACATAAGGGAAAGTAAGAGTAGACACAAAGACTTTTGCTAACATATATACAATCTCATGATTTTCAGTAATCCTTGATGATTCTTTAGTTAAAAAGGCATCGGGGGAAGTTATGTAGTTCATTGGCTCTGTGTTCAAATTTTATCTCAGACACTTTCTAACTATGTGATCATGGGCAAGTCAGGTAACTCCCACTGTCTAGCCCTACCTCTCTTCTACATTAGATCCAATACATCTTATTGATTAAAAGACAGAAGGTAAAAGTTTGGGGGTGGAAAGGCATTTAGATGATAATTTATTAGTATTTAATTTAGTCAGGAAGACCTGAGTTCAAATCCTGTTTTAGATACATACTAGCCCTGTGACACTCAGCAAGTCATTTAAATTGTATCAAGGTTCTTTTACCTGCAAATTGTGAATTATAAGAGCATCTGATTCTTAAAATTATGGATCAAATGAGAGAACATATAAACCTAAAAGTTTGATATGAATGTTAGCTATTATTATTGAGTTTTTTATATAGATAAAGAATTATCCTATGGTCAGAAACAGTAGGGCTAATAATATTTTATCTCTGTAAAATCCCTACAGAATTTTTATAGGATGAAAAGTATTTATTATAAAGTCTTTATCTCCCATTGCTATTATGAAGTTAGAAGAAAGCAAAAAAGGGTCCCAGTAGGTTGGTTGGAACCCAGAGTTATTTTATGGGAAGCTGTGAAAAAAAATATCCTGGTATTTATTTAACATTTAATTCTCTGAAAAAAATATTGTATAGATGATACACTTTAAAGTTTAATCTGCATTATTAATATTTCCATCACTTTATTATGTCTAGACAATCAACCAAACAATAAATTAAGCACCAATTTCCAATTTGTGAGAGGTAAATGCTCACACTGAAAATCCAGTCAGTCATCACTTTTGAGCTGGTACAATCAGCACAGGTTGTACAGAGATGTGTGTGTATCACTGGAAGAAATACCTAAATCATGAAATCATGAAGCCATGTCAATATTTTCACTCATGTTATTTCCTTTGATCCTTGCCCAACCCTGGAATATAAATACTCAATAAGAATTTATTAAGAATCTATAGTATTAAATTCCTAATACAGAAAAAAAAGGAAGGGCAGCATGTCCCTGCCTCCCATGAATTTACATTCTAATGGGAGGAGATAAACATATAAATAATGATTTATTTTAAATAAATTTATATCAAATAAATAAATAAACAAGATATATA
>NW_025355217.1:0-2079 GCF_016433145.1 Gracilinanus agilis | reverse complement strand
TTATAAATGCAAGAATTAATGATTCAGGGATCTCTATAATGGAAGGAGTCATGTATCTATAATGGGATGGCTCCATTCAGGCAGTTTCTGAAGAAAAAACGGTTTGGACCATTCCTAATGTGTCAGAGTTGTTGTATTTCTGTTGTAGAACCCAATGTGTTCAATATTGTATTCCCATGGTCATGATAGTTCATTTGGCAACACAGAGGAACCAGGAATTCAGGATTCCTCCTATCAGTGCAATACATTTTGGGTTATTCTGAAGAAATAAGGACTGTAGACATTGCTAATGTGTCAAAGATTCTTTGTGTTGTAGAACCAAAACTGTTCAATACGATCTTAAAATAATCAATTTGGTTCATTTGGGAACTTTTTAAATGCAAGAATTAAAGATTCAGGGAGTTATAATGGAAAGACTCAATTCAGGCTTTTTCTGAAAAAACGAGGATGTGGACCATTCCTAATGTGTCAGAGATATTTTATTTGTGTTGTAGAACCCAAACTGTTCAACAATGTCTTCTTTTGGTCATGACAGTGCTTTTGGCAATGCCGAGAACCCCGAATAGAGGATTTTTCCTATTAATGCAATACACTTCTGTTTATTCTGAAGAAATAAAAATGTTGAACATTCCTAAAGGGTCAAAGATGGTTAATTTCCATTGTAGAACTGAAAGTGTTCAACAGGATCTTAAAATGATTGTTCTGGTTCTTTTGGGAACTTTTTAAATGCAAGAATTAAAGATTCAGGGATCTCTATGATGGAAGGATTCATGTATTTATAATGGGATGGCTCCATTCAGGCAGATACTGAAGAAAAAACGTTGTGGACCATTCCTAATGTGTCAGAGTTGTTGTATTTCTGTTGTAGAACCCAATGTGTTCAATATTGTATTCCCTTGGTCATGATAGTTCATTTGGCAACACAGAGGAACCAGGAATTAAGGATTCCTCCAATCAGTGCAATACGTTTTGGGTTATTCTGAAGAAATAAGGATTGTAGACATTGATAATGTGTCAGAGACGCTTTCTTTGTGTTGTAGAAACGAAACTGTTCAATGCGATCCTAAAATAATCAATCTCGTTCTTTAGGGAACTTTTTAAATGCAAGAATTAAAGATTCAGGTAGTTATAATGGAAAGACTCAATTCAGGCTTTTTCTGAATAAACGAGGATGTGGACCTCGTTTTGTGGTGTGTCAGAGTTGTTGTATTTGTGTTGTAGAACCAACAGTGTTCAACATTGTCTTCTTTTGGTCATGACAGTTCTTTTGGCAATGCCTAGAACCCACGAATTGAGGATTTCTCCTATTAATGCAATACACTTCTGTTTAATCTGAAGAAATAAAAATGTTGAACATTCCTAAAGGGTCACAGATGGTTAATTTCCATTGTAGAACCGAAAGTGTTCAACGGGATCTTAAAATGATCGTTCTGCTTTATTTGGGAACTTTTTAAATGCAAGAATTAAAGATTCAGGGAGTTATAATGGAAGGGCTCAACTCAGGCTTTTTCTGAAGAAACGAGGTTGTAGACCATTCCTATTGTGTCAGAGTTGTTGTATTTGTGTTGTAGAACACAAAGTGTTCAACATTGTCTTCTTTTTGGCATGACAGTTCATTTGGCAATACCGAGAACGCACGAATTGAGCATTTCTCCTATTAATGCAATACATTTCTGTTTACTCTAAAAAAATAAAAATATTGAACGTTCCTAAAGGGTCAGAGATGGTAAATTTCCATTGTAGAACCGAAAGTGTTCAACAGGATCTTAAAATGATCGTTCTGCTTCATTTGGGAACTTTTTAAATGCAAGAATTATAGATTCAGGGATCTCTATAATGGAAGGATTCATGTATCTATCATGAGATGGCTCAATTCAGGCTTATTCTGAAGTAAAAACGTTGTGGACCAGTCCTAATGTGTCAGAGTTATTGTATTTCTGTTGTAGAACCCAAAGTGTTCAATATTGTATTCCCTTGGTCATGATCCTGCATTTGGCAACACAGAGGAACCAGGAATTGAGGATTCCTCCTGTCAGTGCAATATATTTTGGGTTATTCTGAAGAAATAAGAACTGTAGA
>NW_025355216.1:0-1683 GCF_016433145.1 Gracilinanus agilis | reverse complement strand
ATCCTTAAATTATCTTTTATCATCATATCTCAATCAATGACTTCTGCTCACACAAAACCCTTAAGCATTATTCTGCTTTCTTACTTTTTTTCTTATCTTTCTTTCCTTTTTTTCCCCTAACAAATTAGTATGACAAATCTGCTGTTCTTTCATGTTTTGGAGATACCAATGTTGTTTCAATATTTACTGTTTTGGAAGTATATTTTCTCTGTAAACCATAAGTTATCCCTTTTATTCCTTTCTAATTTCTACCTTTATGTGTTTTATTTCTCTTTTGAATTGTTCTGGAACATCTTATTTTAACTTCTCTTAAGATTCAGTCATTTATTAAAATTTTGTACAGTTCCCTCTTTCTTATTATATTTAGTTAGAGAAGTTTGTTAATATTTTTAGTATTCATATTTCCTTCTAAATCCAGTATGTTCTTTGGTCATATATTTATGTGTATTTCAAGTTATTTACTGATTTTTCTTCCACTGAGATTTTGACTAATTCAATAATTTTTTGTTATAATTTCTTGTCATTCATGTTCTGACTCTTCTTCCTTTGCACACTTATAACTTCAAGACAGGACAAAGTTACCTTCACCCCGTCTCACTTCAGAAAATATACTTTCCCTAAACAATGAGAAAAACATAAATAGCTCATAGATAGCCTGAGTTGATATAATAAAATTACAATTTTACCTAAATTAATTTACTTTCTCAATGCCAAACCAATCATACCAGTCTGTGCTATACCAAACCAACCCCAAAATTATTTCATATGAGAAAGAATAATAAAATCCATATGGAAGTAGAAAAAGCCAATAATATCAAGGGAATTAATGAAAAATATGAAAGAAAGCGGCTTAGCTGTTCTCAGTCTCAAACTACATTATAAAGCAGCAACAATCATAATGATTTAGCACTGGATGAAAAATAGAACACTGGATCAATGGAATAGATTAGACACTCAACACGCAGTGGTAAATGACCACATTAACCTAATATTTAACAACACAAAGATACAATCTTTTGGAAGAAGAATTTACTATTCAACAAAAACTGCTGGGAAAACTGAAAAACAGGGTGGTAGAATGTAAGTACAGATTCATACCTCATAACATATACTGAAAAAATAAATATATGGGGGTAGATTAAATAAGTATAAATGAGGTATAAATAAAGTATCAATAGGGTATTTCACTGGAATATCAAACTGGGTTCTTAACTGATGGTGATGGACCAGATCTGGGTAAGGATGTTCAAGGAGAGGCTGTTGGGTAACATGACATGGTTTATTTAAGAAACAGGGACAGGTAAGGTAGGGGGTGACATTAACTAACATAAACAAAACTTAGATTCCTCCCACCAAGGTCCAACAAGGTGTCTCTACACTGACCACACTAAAAAATCCCTCAATTGCCTAACTCAAACCTAAACAGAGTTCCTATGAAGATATTTAAATAAAGGAAAACTGGAAGGTAAACAGGTCCAGCTAAATAGATTGAGGTCTCATGTCTGTTGTCCTCAAACAGGGTCCTTCAGGAATCCAGTTGGTAACAGCAGTAAAATCCAATTTGGAGAGGGAGTAAGCATTTTGACACCAGTGTCTACCACTGTGAGTCTTACCTATAACTCAAATAACTCCAGCCAGTGACTCTTGATGGTTGTTGATTCAACAGACAGAATACATAGAAAA
>NW_025355215.1:0-5207 GCF_016433145.1 Gracilinanus agilis | reverse complement strand
GTGTGTGTGTATGTATACAATACACATTTATAATTTATATAATATATAAAATGATAATTTATAATATATAATTTAGATATAACACATATTATAGCATATTACAAAATACAGCTATCCTTAAATAAAATATAATAATGTGGCATGTGTATTATATAATTATTAGATAATATATTAGATATGACATAAATATATTAATAAATATATATGTGTATAAGTATATATACACATATATGCATACGTATAATATTCAAGAATGTAGGGAAGGAAGGTGGAGGGAAATGACCTTTAATTAGTTCTTGCTCTTGTTCAACTTCATTTGCAAGGAAGGATATTGAAAGTGAAATGGGCTTTGTAATCCCAGTTTCTATATAGCACTTACAGATTTTTTGTTTTCTTTTTTAGGTAGAATCTCTGAAATGGGTTATTTTAGGAAGTCATAGAAACCCCATCAGGGTTAAATAGACATTTCAAGGAATATCTAACCCTCAATTAGATGGCTGTCAAGGGCCACAGATTTAAAATCAGCATCAGATCTAGACAATCAAAAGATAGACATTGACAAATAATGTGAACTCATTAGTGACAGAACCAGGGTCAGATCAGACTGTGGAACTCACAAGCTAACTTTTTCACTATACCAACTTGCTTCTCTACTTTAATTTACTTAAGCCCTCTAATGCCATGACTTGGCTATTGGGTATTGTGCAAAAAATAAAGGGAAGTCAATATTGCCAAGACAAGCAATAGACTATATCAGTGGATCTACAGATGAAATGTCTATCAGAAACTATTGAAGTGAACCTTGAAAATAATATTGGTCAACCAAACTCCAGTCACTTTAAATAAAATAAAATAAAAAGGAATTTAGTGCAGAAAAAAAAGCATAGATGTAAGTAGGGTCTAGATTGCCCTTAGCTGGGTATACTTGCTTATAGATATGGCTGTGGACTGAAGAGTTGCTGGTCTACTCTTGTCAGGGAGAGGCTTTATAGTCATTGTGCCTCAACAGATAGGAGCCAAGAGTTTAGCAGATAGTCCTAAAGAAGTGAAGCTGGAGGAGAGAAACATGGTAGCCATGAGACCAGTAGAGATGCCCATTGGTGATAACATTCCCAGCAGAGGTGATATATCCAGCAAGGAGTAGACATGATATTCAAGAACGATCAGCTTTTAGAGGTTTATGTGAATTCGTCTGGTCATGTGTGATTTATATATGTATTCTCTTTGGGCCTTTTCTTGTCCACAGGATAGATGTTCTCTGAGACGACCCATAAAAGAATGCACCCCAGCTATATGCATCAGGGAAATATTGTCACCTCGCTGTGTTGATTAAACTCTTTTTGTTGTTGTTTGAACTTATCCTCTGGTTGGTGAGTAAAAGTAGACTCCTAGGTAAAAGCTTATGAGCTATGGTTTTGAATGAGTGCAGACCCATAAAATGCCCTAAGTTTGGGATAACTTTCCTGGGGGCTCACATGTGAAGGGAGTGCCATTCTCAGAAGACACAATTATATTTGAAAAAAATGAAGAGAACTGATTTTCAACGCCATAAAACAGAGTATTGGAGCTGGGAGCGATCTGAGATATCATCTAGTCCTGCTCCCACATTGCACAGAGGAAGCTTTGCACAAGACCACACAATTGGTGAATTGCAGAGTCTTTTGGGTCTTGAACCCAGGAATACTGACTGCCATTGCATCCATCCCAAAGAAAGGCTACCACATATCTTCTTAAGAATCCTTTCGGTGGAGTCCCTTTGGGAGTATTCTCTTAATTGAATGAGATCATATAATTGGAAAGGCAGCTTCAGTACAGGACAGCTTGCCAAGTAAGTCATGAAACATCAGCTCAGAGTGGAGCTTCCTGCCTTTTCTTATCCTCCCGGCTGCCAAGGGAGGCTTTGCTGAAATGGTCTTGGACAGTGAGCTTCAACATGAGGTTTTAGTTCTCTTTTCAGCTCTGGCTAAAGAAGGGTAGCCCCCAAAACTCCCCTATGCTGAGGCACACTGAGCCAGTCCCCAGCTGGTTAGATCTCTGTCCACTCTTACTGAGGTTTCAATCAGATGTTCTCTTGGGTCTGTCATGGGCTAAGTGTTGCTGTTGACTTTGCTGTGGGGGAGCTAGGAGACTTGGAAAGCACAGTACTTGCCCCTAGGAAGCTCATACTCTGGAAAAGAAGATGAGCTTGATATCTGTGAATATATTTCAGATTTCTACTTTCTGGTCTGAAGGAATATGGTTCTGAATGATCTGTCTTAATTAGAGAATGGGGAAATATAGGAGGATGTGGTGCGATACACAATAAAGATTCCTTGAGAAAGCATGACACAGTGGAGAGTGTCAAACTTGGAGCCCTAGGACTTAAGTTCAAATCTGGGCTTTGCCCCCTTCCTACCTGTGTGATTTTTGGGAAATCACTTAACCTCTCTGAATTTCATCATCTGTAAAGAGACTAGTTTGGATCAGATGAACGGTATTAACTTTTTGTGTCTGTCATAGAAAACTTTGGTAGTTTGTTGAAGCCTATGAATCCTTTCTCAGAATAAGGTTTCTAAATGTATAAAATGAACAGTAGCTACTATTTATATACTAGTCAAAAATTTGCAAAATATCCTACAAATATAATTTCTTTGACCCTCACAACTCTGAGAGGGAGGTGCTATTGTTATCCTTATTTTTATAGATGAGGAAAATGAGACAGACAGTGGTTAAATGATTTGCCCAGGGTCACAAAGCTAGTAATAATAGGAGCAAACATTTATATAGTGTTTTAAGATTTGCAAAGCATTTTACAAATATTATCCAATTTTATCCTCACAACAGTCTTGGGAGATAGGCTCTATTATTTTCCTCATTTTAAAGATGAGGAAACTGAGGATGAGATACTTTAATTGACTTGCCCCAGGGTCATACACCTTGTTGTTTTTGTCTTTTGTTTCTGAAGAGGACCAATGACATCACAGAGTAATGTCTCGACTTGTGCAAGAATTGGATTTAAGTGAGGCAGAAAAGTCATAAGCTTCACTCTCTCTTCCAGAATCATCCAAGTCCAGTGGAAACACAGAAGTCAGAATGACTGATGATGGCCTGGGATGCATTGAGTGACCGTGACATCATTGATGTCTGATCAAGCTTTAGACACTCCTCAGTGCCTGCTTCAACCTCCTTCATGTCTCTTGGAACAAATTGTGCTCATCTTCCCATTCCACAGGAAGAAGTCTTCATATGCTTGGGGAGAGACATCCTTCCCTACTCATCAATGGGTTTGAGGTCTATCAGTTACCCTCTACCTGGTTTAGCCCAATCGCTGAGATGGTTTTCCTGGGATGTAGCCACTGCATATGCTACAGCTTCTTGGAGCTGCAGGTAAGTATCTGAAACAGGATTTGAACTCAGGTCTTTCTGACTCCAACTACAATGACCTATCCATTGTGCTTTGTCTAAACTAGCTTTGTCTAGAATACAATATAAGAAAATAAAAAAGATGGAATTACAAAGTAAACAAATTATATTGAAATCTAGATATCAAAACTTGAAAAAAAAGTAAGTTCGGGGACACCCTTGGACTATATGGTTGCTAATGTCCCTTGAGTCCAAATCAATGATCTTAGGAAACCAAGTTGGAGTGTAGGAGTTGATAGAGGAGGGAAATCCCTTGTGGGCTAGACACATCAAGGGAGGGCTTCTCAAAGGTGGTGGGACTTGGCATGGGTCTTGAACGATGACAGGTTTTGGAGAAGTGGTGAGAAAGAGAAAAAATCCATTTGACACACCAGGAGGCTCTTAGTTTATTTGGGTATCAATGCCACTGTCTCCTTGCTTTCTCAAATTAATTATTAAATGTTGGGGTTGTCCCAAAGAGTACATCTTTTTTCTGAGTAGAAAGGCAGTGTAGACGAATAGAAAGACTACTGAGTTTGAAGTAAGAAGCCCTAGATTTGAGTCCTGGCTTGGATATTTACTGTCTCTGTGTTTTGAGAACCTCATTTCCCTCAAATGTGACTGTTGAGGATTCTTCCAGTTCTGAATCATATAATCCTTTCTTATCTCAGTTTCCTCCCAACTTCTAAAATTAAGTTGATGACACATTCTATCTAAACAGGGGCTGGCACATAGAAAGTACATCATTACTCCCCTGCTCAAAAGCTTCAATGACTCCTTGCTGCTCCTGGAATAAAATACAACCCCCCGTTTGACAATCAGATACTCAAATATGGCATTTTGCAATCTTACTCCAACTTATCTTTCCAGTCTTGTTTTATATTACTACCCCATCACACACTCTCCATTATATATGCATATATACATATATACATATATACATACATATATATATTTATTTATTTGCCAACTTGTGATTCCCCTAGCTTGTCTTTCCATCTTTCATACCTGGAATGCATTATTCTCTCTTTTACAGCTTCAAGTCTTGGTCCATCAGTCACTTCCTTCTGGAAGACTTTCTATTTTCCTCTTCCCCAGCTATCAGTTCTCCCTCTGAAATAGCTAGGTTTACACTCCATAGCCATCCCTCCCAACTCCCCACCCTAGAATGTAAGCTCCACAAGGGCAGGGGCCATTTTGTTCCTTTGCCTTTGTATTCTAGTACAATGCTGGGAACATAGGAGAACTTCATAAGTGCTTATTGAATTGACTTGAATATATGATGACAATACTTTCTTCAAGGGAGAGATTATGGCTCAAGTTTAGCAAATTCATGGCAGTCATGGAGGCTGATTTTCAGGGGCTCCTGGATTACTCAATGTTTTCATGGCCCTGTCAAATACTTGTCAAAGAACTTAATCATAGAGCTAGAGTATACCTTTTCCCTCTTTCTGTCCCACTCTGCCCCACCCCTACTTTGGTAATCCTTAATTTTTAAAATTATAATATTTCATTTTTCCTAATTACATGCAAAAACAATTTTTACATTTTCCCCAAAACTTTGAGTTCTAAAATTCTCTTCCTCTTTCCCTTCTCTCTTTCCCTCTCCCCTTTCTAAAACAGCAAGTAATTTGATCTAGTTCATACCTGTGCAATCATGCAAAACATATTTCCATATTGGTCATATGTAGAAGACACACACATATACACATATGTACACACACATACCTACTCCCACCAAGAAGACATATATGTAATATATCGATATCCATTCATTCTCAATCTCCCTTTTCCTCTCTCTCTCTCTCTCTCTCTCTCTCTCTCTC
>NW_025355214.1:0-2977 GCF_016433145.1 Gracilinanus agilis | reverse complement strand
TCCTTCCTTCCTTCCTTCCTTCCTTCTTTCCTTCCTTCCTTCCTTCCTTCTTTCCTTCCTTCCTTCCTTCCTTCCTTCTTTCCTTCCTTCCTTCCTTCTTTCCTTCCTTCCTTCCTTCTTTCCTTCCTTCCTTCTTTCCTTCTTCTCTATACAATAAGTAGTCTTTTGCAGCTTAAAGCCTTACAAGGCCATAAAAGCCAAGTGGCTTATTTCTTTGGAGTCAAGAGTTAAATTTTTCCAGGGCAAAGTCCACTACTTACACAGGACAGCCTGGTAACCTTTTGAGGGAACAGACCAATGCAAGTGGCAGAGAGATTCTGATTCTCCTAAAATGGGTTTTGCAAAACACTAGTGTCTGCAAGCAGATTTTGGCAATGGCTTGGCCCTCAAGTGAGTCTGGAGAGAGGGTAGTTTGAGGAGGCCCTTCAGCTAACTCAGACAGGCACAGCCAGGACATTAGCACTTTGGCTGGCCTACATTCCATTTGAAGTTTCACCTCATGGAGCATTTCTAAATGAGGAAACTAATTATAAAAAGACATAGGCAAAGAGGGGCATGTACTATCCTGGGATAGCCTGGGCTTTGGCAGTCGTAGCCACCTAGAGTTTACAGAAAGCTACAATTCAGCAAATCTTGATGTCAGAGGCCTTTTCATGTCCCCAGAATGGATTAAATACATTTTTAAACTTTTATTTTTTGGAAAAATTTTTTTCCATGGTTACATGATTCATGTTCTTACTCTCTCCCCACCCAACACCCCCCTCCCCCCGTAGCCAACACGCATTTCCACTGGTTTCTTTTTTTGAAAGCATGTTCTTAACAAAATTTTCTAATCGGAAGATGCTTCTTTAAACAGTTTTGCTAGGGGAGCTTATACATACATTTTACTATTCACTGTTTTTTCAGTCATGTCTCACTCTTTGTGACCCCATTCAGAGCTTCCTGGGCAAGGATGATGGAGTGGCTTGCCATTTCCTTGTATTGCTCATTTTACAGATGAGGAAACAGAGGCAGACACAGCTTAAGTGACTTGCACAGGGTTATCAAATGAGTATGTAATTTGAACTCGGGATTTCCTAAATCCATTTCCTAACTCTAATTTTTGGTTATAGTGACCCATTTATAGCAATATTAATATCGAAATTAACAGGTCATCATTGCCCCCAAAATTCATCATCTGTTTTATCCCTTTCTTTTTTTAAGCCCTCATCTTCTGTCTTAGAAATGATACTAAATATTGTTTCCAAGGCAGAAGAGGAATAAGGTCTAGGCAACTGGCATTAAGTGATTTGTCCAGGGTCACATAGCTAGGAAGCATCTAAGCTAAATTTGAACCCAGGACCTCCTGCCTCCAGGCCTGGCTCTCCATCCACCAAGCCACCTACCTGCCCCAAATTTACCATCTTATTGACCAATGAGCTTTTATATACTTAGCTAATTATGCTATTCCTTGGACAGCAGGATAGTCCACTTAACCTGTTCATACATTATACATCATACATCTATATATAATATACAGGGTATCCCAACAGTCTTCATGCAGGTTCAGCAATTAAGACTTAAACCTGCACAAAGACTTTTGGGATGCCCTGTATATTATGAAGACACACATTTATTTATATGATACAAAGTATAAAATAAAACACACTCTTGTTATGCATAAAGGGGAAAGTTAAGAAATAAATTAGAAAAGAAAAGACAAACATAAAAGCTATGATTAAGTACTCAGACCAGAAAAATATTCCCATTTGGCCAGAGGGAGATTTCAAAGTAGGGTAATTTAATATAATTGATATTACTTCTCTGGATCTTCTCTAAGGCACAGAATGGCTTTGGTT
Source organism: Gracilinanus agilis (assembly GCF_016433145.1). Lineage (NCBI taxonomy): Eukaryota > Metazoa > Chordata > Mammalia > Didelphimorphia > Didelphidae > Gracilinanus > Gracilinanus agilis. The sequence continues at coordinate 1,139 of NW_025355214.1, read as the reverse complement.
ACACAAAGATGACCTTTAAAGTCAGAGACTTGGTTATTTCAATATGTATGCAGTCAAGTTTTCTCAAAGTTCCATCTTGATTTCAGTCCATAATGTTCATTGCTTGCTAACTCTAAGTTCTGAATATAAATTCATTAAAATAGCTTCTCTTCTTTATGAGGTCACATTTCTAAAAGCAAACTCTAAGTAGCCAGGTGCCTTTGAGCTTCTGATGCTGAAATACAGGTCAGGAAATGCAAACACTACTCAGCTAGGACAGTTTTTCTGCCTTGCAATGTGCTTTGAGCCTGAGCCTATGTGAATCCATCGGATCTGCTCAGGATTAATGGAAGGGGGCTTTGGGATGTCATCTTGTTCAGTCCAGCCAGAAAGCATTCCAGGCAGGAAAGGGCCTAGCTTCAGGCCCTCAACCAAGACTTAATAGTTAAAAAAATAAAGAGGTATATACATAGATATCTGTTTTAATTTGCACACACTAGGCTAAACACTATTTCTGAAGCAAATCAAAGCAGATTGCTATCAATGATTAAAAAGAAAACAACCCAAGAACACTCAGAAAACAACCTAGTGCAGAAACAGCGCCAAGCAAGGCACATCCAAAGCTCCTTAGATTTTGTTGCACATCCTGTTGTCTCTCTTGTCAAATGCTCCAGAACAATTATGCCATTTAGAATACACTAGGGGAGCATGATCCTTAGATGAAGATGAGCAGAATGATGCAACCATCCAGATGCCTGTTTTGGACCTGGCAAGAGTTTCCAACAGTTAATCCTAGAAAAAGCCAGGCTATGAAAAAACTATAATGAATATTATATGTATATAATATAGTGTAATGTAATATAATATAATGTAATAATAAAATATATTAAATATAACATACTAAATAGACTATACTATATACTGATATGATATATGATATAGCATAACATAACAGTATAACATATGATACAATACGATATGATATAATACAATATAGTATAGTATGGTATAGTATGATATGATATGATATAATATAATATAATATAATGCAATGCAATGCAATATAATATAATATAATAGAATGCAATGTGATATATGATATGATATAATGTAATGTAATGTAATATAATAAATACAATACAATACAATACAATACAATA
>NW_025355213.1:0-3201 GCF_016433145.1 Gracilinanus agilis | reverse complement strand
CTCCGGGTGTCGCCGCCGGGTCGCCTCACCGCGGTGAGGCACCCCCACCCCGGATTCCCGAGGGTCGCTCCGCGCCGCCGCAGGTACCCGGGGCCACCAACGGAGACTTCTCACCCCATCCCTCCCCGCCTACGCCCCCCTCCCTCAGCTTCTGTCTTATCCAGCTCCTCCCTCCAACCTTTCCTTGGGTGGAACGGTCCTTTTTGCTGCAGTGGTCTCAGTCTCCCCCCATCCCTAGGAGCTCTTGGTATCTACCCATGGGGGAGGGAAAGGAGGGCGATGGTGAGAGTAAAAGTGGGGGAGGGACTATATTTGGGTGAGTGAGGTTTTTTGGGGGGGTGAGGGTGGAGAGAGGGCGGAGGAAGGGCCGTGGCAGGGGCCAGTGCACCCTTGCAGGGGCCGCGTCTCCGCGTTGGCCTCTTCCGTTCGGCCGGTTCTTCCGCAGCCCCTCCTCCTTGGCCAGGCAGGAGCTGGCGCTGCCGTAGGAGGGAGAACGAGAAAAAGAGCCCCTTTCTTACCACTACTCCCCCTTGGTTCCCTGTCGCCCTCGGGTGGTACGGTCCGGTAGGTTTAACCTCCCCTGGTATCGGCCCAAACCATTTGTGGGGGGAGGAAGTTACAGTGATGGGGTGGTAGGGAGGCCTTCGGAAGGGGTGTGTGGGAGACTCCAAAAAAAGGAGGGGTTGGTAGGGTTAATGCTGTCCGAACTGGGGGGAGGCTACTACATTCTCTACCATTTCTTTGTAAGGGACACCTCAAACTCTTTCCACTGCTCGCCACCCACCCCCAAATGTCCGTCTTCATCAGCTCTATATTTTCTCCAAGAAGTGAGCTCTTTGAACCAAGGCCCCCCTCCGCCCCGAACTTGACTCCCCCCATCCCCCAGATCAAGTCTTATGGAGACCAAATCCATAGTGGGGAGGCCACTTGGGACCTGGGAATTTCAAAGTGAGCAGGAGCCTTAGTCTTCCTAACAGATCTAAATCTGGCCAGGCCACGCCTGTTACCCTGCATCTGCTGGATTGGAGGCCAAGTGGAGTTGGCAGGCATCGGTGCTGCTGCATCTGAGTTGCTGGGGTGGGTGAGGAAAAACGGAGGCAGGCTATCCCCAAGCGGAAGCCCTCTTGTAGGTGACCTGCCCATTTCTTGCCCTTGGACACTACATCTTGTCTCTTTGCTGAATGCAGGGATTTTGGTCCCCTGATTGCAGGAGCTGTCACTGTGCCTGGCCTCTCCCCAGCCCTCTGAGCCAGTTACGTGGAATCACTGTGGGCACCCTTGCTGGGGAAGGGAGAGAAGGGAAGAGGAATTGGGAGATTTAAATGAACTAGGCCTTATAGTTCCTTCAAACATTAAAAGGAACTTTTGGCTTTTTCTTCTTTTCATGAGTTAATCAGCCAGCTAGCTATTATGTGCTAGTTAATGAGTCTGCTCTCAAGGAATTCACCGACCTAAGGAGAAGATAACATTCAAACAACTATGTACCAACAAAATAAATACAGGATAAATTGGAGTAGTTTTAGAGGGAAGGCACTAAGGCTAAGGAAGACTGGAAGAGACTTATTTCTTGCAGAAGATGAGGTTTTAGCTGAGACCTAAAGGAAAGCCAGAGAAACTATAAACTAGAGATGAGGAGGGATAGCTGGTTCCAGGAATGAAGAACAGACTGAGAACATATTTGGAGTCTGGAGATGGAGTGATGGCCACTGTCCCAATATCAAAGAGTTATGTGAAGTAAGGAATGAGGTAAAAGAAGCCTGGAAAGGTAGGTAGGGGCCAGGTTATTAAAGGGCTTTAAAAGCTGAACAGGATGTTATAGCTGATCCTGGAAGTAAAGGGAGCCTCTGGAGTGAATGAATAGGGGGCAGTTTCTTCAGCCTGTAGTCTACCTGTTTCTTGACTCCTCAAGCATTCCTTTCAGAAAAGGGATAGGGTAAAATAAATGATAATAGCTGAAATCTTCATATTATATCTCTTTAAAGTTTATATACATAGAAGAGATGCATCTCAAATCTATTTTTTCTGCTTGTTGTACAAGTTGTTAAGTGTAGCTACAGAAATGAATGAAGTGGCTTGCATGCTAAAGGACAGGTTTGCTGTTGTAATACAACTGAAACACATCCCTGGATATGTCTGAAAGAATTCCCCTCAGAGAAATGGAGAGAACAAATGTAATAGGGAGATACCAAGCTCTTTAAGAGGAGGAAACAGAACTTGGCTGATTTATAGTCAATTCTTTTTATAGAATTTTTATAGTTCATAGTATTGCTAACCCATTGCTCTAATTAACTCTTGTACTAAAGATGTGCTATAATGAACAATAGACCCAAATAAAAGGCTGTTCTTGAAAAAAAAAGACCCCTACTCTCATGGAAGAGGTAGAGAAGCATCATTCAAATAATGAAATGATCATAGATCTATGACTAGAAGGGATCTCAGAAATCATATAGGCCAACCTCTTTTTTTCCAGAGGAAACTGAGAAGTACTAAGTTGCAGAGCCCAGGTTTCATGACTTCAAATTCAGTGTGTCCCTCCAATAGCATGTACAGCAAAAGGTCATGGGTTGGAACAGAGAATCCTAAGGCATTATTAGCTGTGGAAGCTACATATGTAATAATTTCTTGGTTGTTAAAAGAGCTGGAGAATCAACTGCACTCTAACAGCAAAATGCAGGACTAGTATGGGAAGGGGTTTGAAAGTTAGGAGGTGGCAAATTTAGTCAAAAAGCATTATAAGACTTTATGCACACACAAGAATACAAGTTCTTTTTACTTTTTAAGCTTAAAGAAAAATCTTAAAATAGCTGATGCAAAGAAGTACAATCATCTCTAAATTATTTAGAGGCTAACTTATCTAGTATATAGAGTATCAAGGCACTTCTCCTTCCTGCTACCTTCCCTTGGACTGCTTCACTGGCTCAGTTAGACATCTTCCAGATGATGAAAATGTAAAAAGAAGAGGTGAAGTTAAGCCAGGTCTCCAGGGAAAGGTGTGTGTGCATTGTGCACACTATTAGCAAATCTCTTTAGGTGGGGGGGGGGATGTTATCTTTTTTGTTTCTTTGTTTCTGGACCCCTTTGGCAGTCTGGGGAAGCCCATGCAACAATGTTTTTAAATGTTTAAAGAAAAGCATAAGATTATAAAGAAAGCCAATTAGTCAAAATAAAGTTTTATATATATATATATATATACATATATAT
>NW_025355212.1:0-7287 GCF_016433145.1 Gracilinanus agilis | reverse complement strand
TAATATATTGAATATGAAAGAATAACAGTGGGGAAACAACCTGCCCTGGGGAAGATTTTTCTACCTGAATTTCATCACAAGAGGCATTGAGATTACACAGTGGTTAGAGTGTTGGACCTGAAATCAGGGAGACTCGAGTTCAAATATAGCCTCAGACACTCACTAGCTGTTTGACCCTGGGCAAGTCAACTGATCTCTGTCAGTCTCAGTTTTCAAATTTGTAAACTGGGATTAATCTAGCACCTACCTCCCACTGTTGTGAGGATTAAATGAAATAATCTTAAGGTGCTATATAAATGTTGGCTATTATTATTAATGACAATGTTAGAATTGGACCAAGGATACTTTCAGCAAGCAGAAGATAAGCTCACATCCTAATACAGTCATTTACCCAGAAAAAAAAAAGTCATTTTATCCACCTGGGTAAATGAATACATATAAGAATATAAATATAAAAGAATAAAGAATAATAGCTTATCAAGTTGTCTCAACCTCATTAAATATGGGAATCATAACAATTAAGAAGAAGAAGAAGAAGAGCTGACGTTTAGTACTTTAAAGTTTGTAAAATGCTTTATATGAATTATTTCATTTGGTCCTGAAAACAATGGTGTTATTATTATCTCCATTTTATAGATGAAGAAACTGAGGCTTATGGAGATATCTACTACTCTCTCTGCTATGTCATGATATTTGGGATTGGAAGGGACCTTAGGAAGTTATTGGGTCTAATATCCTCATTTTACAAATGGGTAAACTGAGTCTAGATTTCCAGAAAAAGCCAGTCTACATTCTAGGACCAACAGGAATTTTAGCCTTCCTTATTCAATGGGTCTGCCATTTCCCAAGTAGGATTCTAACTCCACTCACCTTGTCCTTGTTCTTTCCTTCTCTACCACTAACCTAGATTTGGGGAACCTTGACTCATGGCTTATATAATTTGGAATTCCTTATTCAAGGGCCCGATGACAGTTGTTCAAAAGAACATAGATTTAGAACTGGAAGAGACTTGACCTCAGGGAGCTTTCAGCCTAATAAAGGGATAAGACTCCAACCCAGAGAGTCAGTTAGCAAGTATGTATTAAGTAAATGTCTCCATGTTCTGGGCATTGTTCTAAGCACTGGGGAATAAAGGCAAAGGAGAGTCCTTGCTCTCAAGAGTTCAGTATCTAAACAGGGCAAGTCAACGTGAAAACAAGAGATCTAACAGGATAAATTGGAGATAGTCCAGTTCAGGGAGAGGGAGGGGAGAAGGCATTAGAATTAAGGGGGGGTTAGAAAATGCTTCCTGTAGTAGATGGGACTTTAGCTGGGACTTGAAAGAAGCCTGGAGAGGTGAGGTTCCATTAGTTCAGGAAAAGGACACTAGAGAAAGGCAAAACCAAGAACCACAGAATTTATCCCAGGAAGGGACGCTAGAGATTATCTAGGCTAGAACTGCAGAATCTGAGAGGTGGAAGGGATCTCCCTAGAAGTCCTGAGTTCAACTTCTTTCTTCTATATGGATACTTTCTGAAACAATCAACAAAGTACTTAACAGAGCTCTTTAAGGTTTACAAAGAGCTTTAAAAATATTCTTTTTTTGGGGGGCAGCTGGGTAGCTCAGTGGATTGAGAGCCAGCCCTAGAGACGGGAGGTCCTAGGTTCAAATCTGGCCTCAGACACTTCCCAGCTGTGTGACCCTGGGCAGGTCACTTGACCCCCATTGCCTACCCTTACTATTCTTCTGCCTTGGAGCCAATACACAGTATTGACTCCAAGATGGAAGGTAAGGGTTTAAAAAATATATTCTTTTTTTTTATCTTCACAACAACTGGAGATGAGGTGCTATTATTAGCCCCATTTTACAGATGAGGAAACTGTGGTAAATGACTTTCCAGAGTTATAATAAATGTTTATTTAGATTTGAACTCAGATCTTCCCAATTCCTTGTGTAGGACTCAATCCACTATAACACTCCTAATCCACTGCTTAACCTCCATTTAAGGACCTCCAAGGAAAAAGAACTATTTTCTTCTTCTTTAATTCCTTATCCTCCATCTTAGAATTGATACTATATATTGGTTCCAAGGCAGAAGAGTAGAAAGGGCTAGGCAACAAAGGTCTAGTGACTTGCTCAGAGACATACTTGTCCAGGAAGTGTCTGGGGTCAAATTTGAACTCAGGACCTCCCATCTCTAGACCTGGCTATCAATCCACTGAGCCACCTAGCTGCCCCCTGAAGAACCATCTTCTTCTTCTTCTTCCTTTTTTTTTATTCAAAGGTATTTTATTTTCCCAATTACATGTAATAACAATTTCCAACATATATTTTCTGAAATTTTAAGATCCAAATTGTCTCCCTCCCTTTCTTCCCTCCCTGCTCTTGGAGATGGTCATTTTGATCTGGGTTATACACATATAATAGTGCAAAACATACTTGAGGAAGCATCTTCTAAGGAAGAATATGACCTCGAAAAAAACAAAGGTCTTTGAGAACAAGGACATTTAAAAAATATGTTTGTTGAATCAAATTGATGTCCATTTTGGCACTAACCGTTAGAAATGTAGCCCAAATTGACCTCTCCATCACCTTCCTCCATAGTTGGCAATGCTACTCTGTAGGACCAAATGATTCTTCTTTCTCATGATGGCGCTTAGAGCTATTTGAAGACCACTAACTTAGTCTTCTCTTTTCCAAGCAAAACACTCCGCAGTTTCTTTGAACCAGTCCCAGAATGGCCTGCTCTCCACTGACCTCAGCTTTCCAGTCACCTTCCTTGGGATGGATTCTGGCTCGTCAATGTTCCCTCTCACAATCCGTCACCCAGAACTCATGCCATCCAACCTCCCTAATTTCCCAGATGAGGAAATTGAAGAGGAAACTCAGAGAAGGGCTTTGATTCATTCCAAGTCATGTCATTTATCAGTGGTAAATCTGGGATTTGAACCCAGGTTCTCTCTAACTTCCAAATGCAGTATTCTTTCCACTACTACATTGCCTCTGTTAGGCTGGAGTCTTTTCCCCTCCCTTATTGCTGCCCAGGGGATGGAGCAGGGATGAGGGAGCCCAGGCCTCTCCGAGCCAAGAGGAGGAGGCACAGCTGTTTACTTGACCTGACTGACAGGTTAATTGATTTTTCTGGAGTGGTTCATTCATAAAGGCCCATTGAACCCTTCTCAAGGGGGTGGAGGCAGCCTTTTCATGAGCTCCCGCTGGGAGCAGCAGCCAGAGTGACTTCTGAAAAGGAGGGATTTCAAAGAAATGGAATCAGCTGCTCTGCCTCAGCTTCCAGCACAGTGGCTGTGCTCCTTGCTCAGAAGGCAAAGACCTTACAGGCTTAATGTAGGAGAAAAGTCAGAGGTTCTGGGTCCGAGGCTTGGCTCCATCACTTAATAATCTTGTGGATAAAATATTCCTTCTTTCTTGGCCTCTTACCTCTTCTGTAAAATGAAAGTATTAGAGTTTGATGGTCTAAGGCACCTGCCTCATGGCTCTTATGTTCTCTGTTCTGAGGTCCTTCAGAGCTTTGACATTCTTTGTTCCAAGGGCTCCCCCAGCTCTGACATTCTGGGTTCTAAGGGCTCCCCCAGCTCTGTCATTCTAGGTTCCAAGGGTTCCCCCAGCTCTGACATTCTGGGTTCTAAGGGCTCCCCCAGCTCTGGCATTCTAGGTTCCAAGGGTTCCCCCAGCTCTGACATTCTGGGTTCTAAGGGCTTCCCCCAGCTCTGGCATTCTAGGTTCCAAGGGTTCCCCCAGCTCTGACATTCTGGGTTCTAAGGGCTCCCCCAGCTCTGGCATTCTGGATTCTAAGGGCTCCCCCAGTTCTGACATTCTGGGTTCTAAGCTCCTCCAAGCTCTGACATTCTGGGTTCTAAACTCCCTCATAGCTTTGTCATTCTAGGTTCTAAGACATCTTTATATAAGGACAATTTACTCCTGTGTTGAGGACATCCATCAACAAGCTTTCACAGTGTCCACTGAAAGGTGCAGAGAATATATGGGATTATTGTATTATTATTGCTTGTGGAGTTAGAAAAAAAGCCTTTGATTTAGCAGTGCAAAATACCTCCTGGGAGACTCCCTTCCAGCTTCCTGCTTGCTATTGTCTCCTCCATTAGATTCTGAGCTCCCTGAGGACAGGAATTGTCTTTTGACTCCTATCTTTAGCACTCCAAGTGCTAAAATCATTAAACACTCCTTGAGGGACCCAATAACCCAGCTCTCCTATTCATATCAAACAAGGCATAAGGCTTCAGACAGAACCTGCCCTGAATTGAACTCATTACCTCCTGTCCCAAGTCTATCCCTCATCCCTGCTTACGTGGCATATGTTCACAGATCTAAGGCTAACGGGACCAGGTAGGTTTTCTAGCCCATACCCACAACTTCTTCCATTTTACAGTTGAGAATACTGAGGTCCAGACGGAGGAAAAAAACTTGCTCCCATACTGGGAGCAGGTGGAAGATCCTGGATTAGAGGCAGCTGCTGACTCAGTAGTTCATGTGCTAGACCTGGAGTCAGGAAGAGCTGAATTAGAATCCAGCCTCAGATATTTACTAGCTATTTGACCCAAGGCAAGTCACTTAGTGTCTGCCTCAATTTCCTCATCTGTAAAATGGGGATATTGATAGGACCTACCCCTCCAAGGTGGTTGTGAAAGTCAAATGAAATCATATTTGTAAAAGTGCTTAACAAAGTACCTGGTACATAGTAGGTGCTATATTCATGTTAGCCATTATTATTATTATTATATTATTATTATTATTATTTAAAACCCTTACCTTCTATCTTAGAATTAATACTGTATATTAGTTCCAAGGCAGAAGAGGGGTAAGAGCTAGGCAATGGGGGTTAAGTGATTTACCCAGGGTCACACAGCTAGGAAGTGTCTGAGGCTAGATTTGAACCCAAAGCCTCTAGGCCTGGTGCTCTATCCACTGAGCAACCAATCCAGCTGCCCTATATCCTGTAGTATATAGCTTTTCTGTACATATTTGCTTTGCTCATCTCCTTCATTAGATTATGAGCTCCCTCGGGGCAGGGACTGTCGTTTGGCTCTTTTTGCAACCTCAGTACTTAGCCCAGTGCCAGGCATTAGAAGGTAGCTAATAAAATGTTTGTTGATTGATTGGCTGATTGATTGATTGAACTGAATGGCATAGTATTGGAAATTAGATCTGAGTGGAGACAGAAGCATAGACCTTCTCTTTGTTTCACAGAGTAACTGCTGTCTTTTAGTGCCTCTTTGAGCCTCTGATTATTTATCGGTAAAGGATCATCATAATCACTGAGAGGGTTGAATAGATCCAGCTCCTGTGATTTCTCTCATTTACAAAAGTTCCAGTGAGCAAACTTGCAGGTGCAGACCACCAATTATTTTGTAATTCAAGGTCTTAGAGTAGCCTAGCAACCCCAAGAGGTTAAATGACTTGTCCAGAGTCACAAAGTCAGCAGGGATGCCAAGGCTGACCCTTGGACCACTTCCACTAAACTGTGAATAAATGTTATCTAGGGAAGTGATTTAACTTGACAGCCCTCTTAGGGACAAGCCAAATAAACCTTATTCCTTCAAAACCTTAGAAACAAGTTCCCCCTAAGCCCAAAGGGCTATAAAACTGTGTGTATCCTTTGATCCTTAATACCACTACTGAGTCCGTATAACAAAGAGAACATAAAAAAGGGGGAAAGGACTCATTTATACAAAAATATTTAGTGCAGCTCTTTTTGTGGTGGCAAAGAATTAGAAACTGAAGAGAGGTCCATTAATTGAGGAATGGCTGAATAAATTGTGGTCTATGCTGGTGAAGGAATACTATTGTGCTATAAGGAATGATAAGCAAGATAATTTCAGAAAAAGCTGGAAAGATCTGTATGAACTGATGCAGAGTGAAATAAGCAGAACCAGAACACAATAACTGCAATATTGTGGAATGATCAACTGTGATAGACTTTGAAACTCTCAGCAATACAATGATCTGGAACAATTCTGAGGGACTTATGAAAAAGAATGCTATCTACCTCCAGAAAAAAAACTCAGTCAATGCAGACCAAAACATATTATCTTTCATATTAGTTTATTAACAGTTTTATTTTAGGGTTTTGGTTTTACATGATTATCTTACAACAATGACCAATGTGGAAGTATGTTTTACATTTTATTTTTATATATAAATATATAAATCCAGATCAAATTGCATACCATCTCTGAGAGGGGGTAGGGAAGGGAAAGAAGGAGACAATTTGGATCTTATAATTTTGGAAAACATATTCTGAAAATTACTACATGTACTTGGGAAAATAAAATCTCTTTGAATTTTAAAAAGTATACAATAAATTCTATACTTTATTAAAAAAAAAAAGAAACCGGTTTTTCACTGTCTTCTCTTCTCTAGACTCCCCCTCCTCCTTTCCTTCCAGTGATTCTCTCATGATCTGGTCTTCAGTTCATAGGATCATAGATTTAAAGCTAATGGAGATAGTAGATGTCATCGAGTCCAGCCTTCTCATTTAACAGATGAGGAAATGATCTAAAAGATGAACTAACTTTTCTGAGCACTTATAGCCAGGAAATGTCTGATGCAGGATTTGAACTCAAGTCTGTAGATTTGGTGGTCTATCCGATATGTAGAATTGCTTCAACACCACCCTCTCATTGTGCTTCAGCTTGTCCTTCCTGAAATGCAGTCCCCAGATCTCAGTGTCTTCCCTGGGTGACTGGAGATAAAGAAATACTTTCTCCAAAGCCCCTGGGAAAGGCCCCAAGGTGGTGTAAAACTCTACTACCCATGTCCAGGGTACGTGGCATGACATGGACCTGCAAACCAACCAACCCTTTAAGCAGTGAGAGGAGACCCGGCTCACTAAAAGGCCACTGTCATCACAGCATGAGAAGGACAGGGCAGGATCAGCCTGGGGAGGCTCTCTCTTAAGGTGAAGCTTATAGTAATATTGGGGGAAAATTACTGCATTCAGCAACTTTCTAATTAACCAGGTATTCTAGCCAATTTGGTGCCAAACTCTATTGTTGCTATACTGCTAAAGGACTCTGGGTCCCTCTAAATTTTGTGACCTGAGTCAAAGGTCTGATGGCCCTACCTGAGGTATGGCTAAAAGCTGTATGCTGTTCCCCACCATCCTCCCAAAATGGAATCAGTTTTTGTATCCTCAGATTCTGTGCTTCACAGCAGAGACAGAGAGAAAGAGAGAGGGGAGGAGAGGGAGGGGGAGAGAGAGAGAGGAGGCAGGGAGAGAGAGGGAGAGAAAGGGGGGAGAGGGAGGGAGGAGGGAGGGAGGGAAAGATAGA
>NW_025355211.1:0-4429 GCF_016433145.1 Gracilinanus agilis | reverse complement strand
AGAGAGAGAGAGAGAGAGAGAGAGAGAGAGAGAGAGAGAGAGAGAGAGTTGTATGAGTATGCATTCATGTGTGTATGTGTGTGCTGGGCAAATTCTTTGTAGTCTGAGTCTGGTAGGGAATACATACCTTGTTGGGGAATGAAGAGTATCAAGTAAAGGGAGTGGGAAGCAAGGTCAAGGGGGTGGACGCAATGGATGGTATTTTCCATTTTGTGTATAGTTGATCTCCTAGGATCTAGGACTGGAAGGGATCTTAGAAATTATCTAGTCTACCTCTTGCTTTTCAAAGGTCTCACAGTTAGTAGGTAAGAAATCTAGGATTTGAACCCAAGTCCTAGAAATCCAAAACCAGTGTCCTTTCCACTGAAAAGAGAAGGAAACTTTAGAGAAGGAAACTGAGGTCCTGAGAGGGAAAATAACTTGCCCAAGGACAAGCATCCATGTCGTCTGATTCCAAAGTCAGCATTCTTTCTACTATTCTGTGTGAAACCAGCCCTGTGGAACTCTTCCTCTGAACTGACCATTGGCCTGAGTCTTTGTCCTTCTGACCATAGTCAAAAAAGTCCTGGCTTGGGAATCAGGAGATCTTCGCCATCATGTTCTGATGTTAACTTATTACACTGTATTGGGCAAGCCTTGTCATTTGAGCCTCAGTTTCCTCATCTGTAAAATGGGTATGTTGGATGAAGATGATCTCTAAGCTCCCTTTCAGCTCTAGCTTTCTAAGGTTCTAGCCTCTGTCTGCGACTTGTTTGACCAAGAGCAAACTCACTGCCACCTCAAGATGGATCCGGAAGGCCAAACCTCAATAGTTGTAGTGGTGGATAAATGTAAAGTCTTATGTTTGGGTTCAAAAAATCAGCTTCAGAAGTCATGGATGGGAGAGACCTGTCTAGACTATTATTTTCCTATAACAGATCTGGAGCTATGAGTGGCATGTAAGCTTAATGGTATGTGGTGACCAAGAAAATACTCTGGATCTTGGGCTATGTTGAGAGGTAGAGCTGCCAGAAATAGGGAGAGCCTAGCCCAACAGTGCTCAGCCCAGGTTCAGCCACATCTAGAGTTCTGTGTTCAGTTCTGGGCGCCAGTGTTTAGGAAGAATGTTGATAAACTGGACGACAACCAGGTTGGTGATGGTGAAGGGATGTGCGTTCATGCGCCGTGCTGCATGAGGTTTGGTGGAAGAGCTGGAGACATTTAGTTCGGACATGAACCGACTCAGAAGGGTCAGGATAGTGTGTCCATGAAACCAAAGGGCTGACGTCCGGAGGCTGGATTAGCCTTATTCTATTTGGCTTCAGAGGGGAGAACCAGGAGCAACGGGGATGGGGGGTGGAAGAAATCGTAAAGAGGCCGATTTAGTCTGGATGTCAAGGGAAACTTCCCAACAACTGAGGCTGTCCCCAAATGGAATGGACTGCCTTGATGAGGGTCACCTGTTACTGGAGGTCTTCAAATAGCAGCTCGAGACCCTTCCTCAGGTATGTGATAGAGGAGATTCCATTTTAGGTCTGAGTTACACTAGCTGGTCTCTGTTATCCCTTTCAATGATAGATAGAAAGAAATATTCATTCATTAAAGGCTTCCCAGGTGCCAGACACTGGACTAAGCCCTGGAGATTCAAATGCAGGTAGAAGGAGAGGCAATCCCAAAGGTTATGGAACCAAAATGTTAATGCTTCTGTGTTTCTAAGAAGGCGATGATGAATCTAAAGCAAAGATGGATAAATACTGATCAGGAGGATTTTGTAACCCGTATCCCCTGTCTTCGTCTCCCTCTGTCTCTGCCTCTCTGTCTCCTTCTCTGTGTCTGTCTGTTTCTCTCTGTGTGTCTCTGTCTCTGTCTATCTTTCTGTCTCTCTGTATATTTGTCTGTCTCTCTCTCTGTGTATTTCTCGTGTGTGTTTCTGTGCGTGTCTCTCTTTTTGTCTCTGTCTTTTTCTCTCTCTGTGTCTGTCTGTCTCCCTTTGTCTCTCTCTATATGTGTCTATCTGTTTCTTTGTGCCTCTCTGTCTCTGTCTCTATTTCTTTGTCTCTGTCATTGTCTGTCTCTGTTTCTATCTCTGTGTCTCTCTCTGTGTCTGTATCTCTCTCTCTTTCTGTTTCTCTGTCTCTTTGTCTCTGTCTTTCTCTCTATTTCTGTATCTCTCTGTCTATCTTTCTATCTCTCTGTATATTTGTCTATCTCTCTTTGTTTGTATTTCTCTGTGCATGTCTCTCTGTCTCTATCTCTGTCTGTCTCCTTTGCCTCCATCTCTCTGTGTGTCTATCCATCTGTTTCTTTGTGTCTCTCTGCCTCTGTCTCTCTGTGTGTCTCTGTTTCTGCCTCTCTCTGTGTTTCTCTGTCGCTTTGTCTCTATCTCTCTGTCTCTTTGTCTATCATTCTTTCTCTCTCTCTATTTGTCTATCTCTGTGTATGTATTTCTCCGTGTCTGTCTGTGCATGTCTCTCTGTCTCTATCTCTGTCTGTCTCCTTTGTCTCCATCTCTCCGTGTGTCTATCCATCTGTTTCTTTGTGTCTCTCTGTCTCTATTTCTCTGCCTCTGTCTCTCTGTTTCCCTGTCTCTTTGTCTCTATCTCTGTGTCTCTCTGTGTCTTTCTGTGTCTGTCACTGTTTCTGTCTCTGCCTTGGGTGGTCCTTGGCATGACAAAATCCAGGGCTCCATTGGGTGGTCCAGGTGACCAGTGTCATAGAGGTTTGGAGAAGAGAGAAGTTCATGAAAGTTCGGTCAGAACAATCAAGGCGAGCTCTGTGGAGAAAGCAGGACTGGCCTGATTGGAAGGATCGGGGCTTCTCAACCTCAGTGCTCTGATCCTTTTCTTCCTGGGAGCCCGAAACCTCTCATGTACTACTTGGGTCACCCCTATGCTTGCCCCTGAGATCCATCTGCTGACATGATTCATGAGAAGGGAAGCCAGGGCAAGCCTGCTGGAACTCCGGCTGAGAAGTCTCTCTCTCCCTTCCCAGAAGCCAGCGGTCTAGTGTTCCCTTGCCATGAGAATGATCCCAGACCCAAATGCTGTGGATTTTGTTCGTGAGAGCTGGAGTGTGGAAATTGAAGAACAAAGCTTGATTTGGGAGGGCTCTATCTGTTCTGCTTAGTCATCTCCTGAAAAAAGAGAGGATGGAATGAATTTGGGCAAAATTAACTGACCAACAGGGCCCATAGGCTTTGGGGAGACAGTCTGTATAATGGGTAGAGCCAGGAAGAAGCCTGAATTTTGGTGCTTGCCTCAGACACTATCTGTGTGATCGGTGGGTTACTTCATCTCTCTGAGGTTCAGTCTTGTCTCTAAAATAAAGGGGTTGAACTCAATGATTTCTAAGGCCTCTTCTAGCTCAAAAATCTATCTATAGGACCTTGGGTAAGTCACCAAACCTCCCTGAGCCTCAGTTTCCTCATCTAAAATGAGGAGAACATTATTTGCTGGACCCACTTCACAGAGTCATTGTGGTGAAGGGGAATTTGGTCAACCTTGAAGCTCCAGTAAGGGAGCTATTGATATGATTAGTCTGGGCTGGGAGCAGCCATGCTACCAGCTGCTGAGGGAGCCTCTGGGACTGAATCCTGGACCCATGATTGATGATTATGGCTAGTTCCTTGATTTGGGTCAGACCATGATTTACTCAACCAAAAAGAAAATTGATTTTGCTTTTCTTGGTGAGACTAAGGTGACTGAGTCCTTCATTCTAAGGAGATGAAATCAGATCGGACACTGATAAAGCCTGAGGATGAGAAGCAGAGCAGCGCTGATCACGTATACACACACATATGCACAGAGGAATCATATTCTTATACATAGATCTAAAGCCAGTTCACGAACTCCAGACTAAGACCCCTCCTCTTTTTAATCTATAGCGCTATCTCTTGTATCTCTCTCTCTCTCTCTCTCTCTCTCTCACAAGTTCACGGACCCCAGATTGAGACCCCCTACTCTTTTATTTTATTGTATTGTATTGTATTGTATTGTATTGTATTGTATTTTATTTTATTTTATTTTATTTTATTTTATTTTATTTTATTTTTTTAAACCCTTAACTTCTGGGTATTGGCTCCTAGGTGGAAGAGTGGTAAGGGTGGACAATGAGGGTCAAGTGACTTGCCCAGGGTCACACAGCTGGGAAGTATCTGAGGCCAGATTTGAACATGGGACCTCCCATCTCTAGGCCTGACTCTCAATCTACTGAAGCTGCCCCCCCTACTCTTTTAAACCTATATCTATATCTATCTAACAAATTCATGGATCCCAGCTCCAGATACATAAATATATATGTTTATCTAAGTGTGTGTATGTGTATTTAATTGAATTTTTAAAAATGAAATTATGATATAATACATTTTAAAAACAAGTTCAGATAGAGATAACTATATATAATATATTATAACTATATTATAGAATATATAATGTAATATACAATACATATT
>NW_025355210.1:0-3305 GCF_016433145.1 Gracilinanus agilis | reverse complement strand
ATCAGCACTCTTCACTGTGATACATTACAGATGAAAACAGAAGGATAACAAACAGATAAAAAATAGAACAGATCTATAAGCATTTCTATAACAAGCTATTTTCATCATTGATGATAGTGGATTAACCATGTTTGAACTTGTTAACATTTCAGTTTCTGATGTGTTATAGGAAGTAGAAATGGTACAAAGAAGAAATATTAAAAGATCTGTTCCATTTATTTTGTCATTTGAGGAGATCTTTACTTAGGGAAAGCTAGATTATATGAGGTCTTAAAGAGGCAAAATTTGAATTGAGCTTTAAAAGATAACTAGATCAAAATTAAACAGTCAAAGACAAGAAAAAAAGTCATTTTGGCATAAGAAATATTATAGGTGTGGCTAGAGGGCCAGACCTGGAGTTGGGAGGTCCTATGTTCAAATCTGGCTTTAGACACTTCCCAGCTTGTATCCTGTGTCCTGGGCAAGTCACGTAACCCCAACTGTCTAACCCTTAGTGCTCTTCTGCCTTAGAACCAATACTCAGAATCATTTCTAAGGCAAGAGGTAAAGTTTAAAAAAAGACAGAAGGAAAGAAAGAAAAATTATGAGCAAGTGTAGGTTGTGGGTGGAAGGGAGTGATAGAAGTGTGGAAACTTAGAATGGTACCAGATTATAGAAGGCTTTGAGTCCAGGCAAAGATCTATACTAGTGATGTAGTGTTTTGAAGTCTACAAAATGCTTTGAATTCATTTTTTCATCTGATCTTTACAGTGGTTACTGGGATACTTAGCTATACGAAAGTAGAATGGACTGCCTTGAGAGCTAATAGATTCTTTCTTAATGTACGATGGATAACCACTTGTTGGATCTATCATGGAAGGAATTCTTATTCAGGGATGAGTTGAGCTATCTGACTTCTGAGGTCCAATTGAATTAGATTCTGTGATCCTGAGCTGAAAAGGACCTTAGTAATTATCTAGAGCAATCCTTTCATTTTACAGATGAGGAAACTGAAACTTGGAAGAATTTCTCTATGGTCAGAAGGTAATAAAGTCAAGATTTGAACCTAGATGTGATTTTAAACTTTAGGTTCTTTCCATGACATCACTTAGATTAAACTTTACTTGGTGGACCTTGAGAAGCCTCGAAGATTTAGGGAGAAGAGGATTAATGGGCCCAAGTCTAGAAGGTAGAAGAATTATTTTGTTATCAGAATGAAGGTTATGTTAGAGGGAATAGTATGGAGGTAGAGTGACTTGTCAGGAGAGCTACGGAAATTGTCCTGAAGGGTGGTGATGAGGACATGCTTTAGGGCAATGGCAGTGAAAACAAGGAGAGAAACACATAAGCAAGATGCTTCACGGTAAAATCAGTAAGAACTTGATAACTATTTGGATATGAGAAGTTAGGAGAAAGAAGGGTCAATAGTAACCTCAAGAAAGGGTGTAGGCACGTTCGAATTCTACTTTATAGCTGAGGCTCTCAAATCTGCTGATATTCCACATTTATCAGGTTCTGGATATTCTTTTACTCTATGATCAATTGTCCAACCAAAAATGATGCCACCTACTTAAATGACACATGCCTACTTAAACTTAGACCCAGTGTTTGTCCTACAGGAACTCATAAACAAATAAAGACACTTTGAAGAGACAGATACAAGACATTTTCCCCCAAATGCAGGGGAATGGGGGTGAGGCCACTGCCATATCCACCTATGTGATTACTAGAACAGGTCAAAGAAAATAAGGCAAGATGAAATGGAACAGTAATTAGCAACTACTATGGACCTTATAAACTATCATTATGCTTGTTTTCTGCTTAGAGTTTTTCTTTTTAATTTTCTTTTGTTAAATACAGTATTCTAAAAAATAGGGAAATGAATTAATGAAAACTCATTGAAATACCAATTAAACTAAGCTCAGGGAGAAAGGAAATTAATGCAATTTTAATATCTTTATAGCAATGCCCATATTCCCTACCCCACCAAATGTCAAGGCATTAAGCTTTGTGAATAGGCTAGCAGGTGCTTCCTCACTTGGGGGTGGGGGGGGCAGGGCAGCAGGGTGGAAGCTAAGGACACCTTGTTCTGTTGGAATGAGCTACATCTGGTGCATTAATGCCCAGCTCCCACTTGCCCTTTTCTGCCCTGCCCTGTCCAGGCACAAAGGATCAATAAGTCAAGTCAAGTGATTGAATTGAGGCTTTGTGGCTGGTTTTCCTAACTCACAGGGGTTTAAAGTAAAACCCTTCATGGTGCTATAAAATAAGGTTATGTCCTTTTTTTATTGAATTCTTGTGTAAAAACCTCAAATGCAATAGGGAATAAGTAACCAGCTAGGCATTGCCCCCAGGAAAAAGCATTTACCTTTCCAGAGTTAGTCAGGTGACGTGCAATTTCTTGCACTAATTACCAAACCACAAGAAAAGCAGTGCCAGTCAGTATTTTTTTTTTTTTTTAAGATGCATAGAGCGCCTTTCCCCTGACAAGCTCAAAATGCTGACACTGAAATCCTGGTAAATGTGTGTTTTAGGTACAAAGGGAAACGTGTTTGGGGGAAAATCATACATAACCAGCACTGGTCCGCATAAGACCCTTACTCCGCACTAATGTATTCTGACGTTATGAGCAGGAGCTAAGTAAAATTCATGAACTGAATTCAGTAGCTGATAAACAAGAGAATTCATGGCAATAACCTTCTAATTGTTCTACCTGCCTTGGGTGGCTTCTCATCTCTCTAATCCACACTCCACATGGCTGCCAAAGAGATGGTCTTCAAACACAGACAGGGCCACGTCGTCTCCTGCTCAAGGCTCTCCAGTGGCTCCCTTTTGACGCCAAAATCATACACAAATGCCTTGTTGGCATTTTAAGCTTTTTACAGTCTGACTCTGGATTAAATCTCCAGACTTCAGATACATTTCTCTCTTCCCCACTATTTTCCAGGCAAACTGGTCTATATGCCTCCCTGCTCTACCTTATCTCTCCCCCCACTCCCATTCCATCGTATGTCTCTGTGACGTTGCACAGACTGTCCCTATCAATCAATCAATAAACGTTTATTAAATACCTAATATGTGTGAGGCACTGTGCTGAGCACTAGAAATAGAAGTCGAGGGAAAAGACAATCCCTGACCTCAAGGAGCTTACAAATGAATAGAGAAAACAATATGCAAACCATGCACAAAATATGTTCTTATTGTATTCTGGCACTGTGCTAAGTGCTTTACAGATATTTTCTCATTTAATCTTCACAATAACCCATATATAGACTTAAGCTTTACCTGTAATACCCATTTTCCTTCCTTCCTTCCTTCCTTCCTTC
>NW_025355209.1:0-7824 GCF_016433145.1 Gracilinanus agilis | reverse complement strand
TATAGATAGATAGATATAGATATAGATATACAGATATGTATGTGTAAATACATATAAAACTAGAGGGGGGAAAGAAGGTAATAATAAGAAAAATAGGAAAACAAACAAAAAGGAATAAATCTATATTCCATAAAGAATAGTGTGGGACCACAGGGAAGAACATACTGTAAGGGTAATGAGGTTAGAGAGAGGAAATGTTTAATACTTAAGTGCATTGACATCAACTTAAAGAGGGAAGAATAATCAGATCCATTAGGGCAGAGAATTGATTCACGCCCTATAGAGAAGTAGAAGGGTAACAAAAGGACTAGTGGAGAAGGAAGTAACACAGTAACACTAGGAAAGGAGAGGATGGGGGGTGGGTAGCTTAAAAAGATCCAAAAGAAGAATAAGAGGGGAATAAGAAGGGAGAGGGAAGAACGGGAAGTACAATAAGGGAGGGGATCATGGGAACTGATAAAAAATAAAACACTGGTATAGAAGGAAATAATGAAAGAAGAAAGGACAGGACAAGGCAAGATAATCAAAATATCTGGGAATACACAGCGGATAATTATAACTCTGAATGTGAATGGGATGAACTCACCCATAAAATGGAAGCAAATAGCAGAGTAGATTAGAAATCAAAATCCTACCATATGTTGTCTACAATAAATACACATGAGACAGATATACATGGAGTGAAAATGAGAGGATGGAGCAAAATCTATTGGGCTTCAAATGAGAAAAAGAAGGCATGGGTTGCTATCATGATCATTGACAGAGCCAAAGTAAAAACAGATAAGATTAAAAGAGATAGGGAAGGTAACTACATCCTAATAAAAGGCAGTATAAACAATGAAGAAATATCAGTGCTCAGCATGTATGCACCAAATGGTATAGCTTCCAAATTTCTAAAGGAGAAGCTAGTGGAGCTCAAGGATAAAATATCAAAACCATACTAGTGGGGGACCTCAGCCTTCCCCTATCAGATGTAGATAAATCAAACCAAAAAATAAATAAGAAAAAGATAAGAGAGGTGAATGAAAACCTAGAAAAGTTAGAGTTAATAGATATATGGAGAAAAATAAATAGGGACAAAAAGGAATATACATTCTTTTCAGCAGCACATGGAACATTCACAAAGACAGACCATGTAATAGGGCATAAAAACATGGCAAACTAATGCAAAAAAGAAGAAATAATGAATGCAACCTTGTCAGATCATAATGCAACAAAATAGTTATTAGTAAGAATACATGGAGAGGTAAACCAAAAAACAATTGGAAATTAAATAATATGATTCTCCAAAATAATTTAGTGAAAGAACAAATCATAGAAACAACTAATAATTTCATTGAAGACAATGACAATGATGAAATGTCTTACCCAAACCTATGAGATGAAACCAAAGCAATTCTAAGGGAAAAATTGATATCACTGAGTGCATATATTAACAAATTAGGGAGGGCAGAGGTTAATGAATTGGGCATGCAACTTAAAAAACTAGAAAATGAACAAATTAAAAATCCTCAGATGAAAACTAAATTAGAAATACTAAAAATCAAAGGAGAAATTAATAAAATCAAAAGTAAGAGAACTGTTGAATTAATGAATAAGACTAGAAGCTGGTATTTTGAAAAAACAGATAAAATAGACAAAGTACTGGTAAACCTAATAAAAAAAGGAAAGAACCAAATTAACAGTATCAAAGATGAAAAGGGAGACCTCACCTCTAATGAAGAGGAAATTATTAAATTTCCTTAATCATTAAAAACTATTTTGCCCAAATACATGGCAATAAATATAGAAATCTAGGTGACATGGATGAATATTTACAAAAATATAAACTGCCTAGATTAACAGCAGAAAAAATGGAATACTTAAATAATCCAATATTAGAAAAAGAAATTGAACAAGCCATCAAAGAACTCCCTAAGAGAAAATTGCCAGGGCTTAATGGATTCACAAGTGAATTCTATCAAACATTCAAGGAACAACTAATCTCAATACTATAAAAATTATTTGATATAATATGCAGAGAAGGAGTCCTACCAAATTCCTTTTATGACACAAATATGGTACTGATTCCAAAGCTAGGTAGATCAAAAACAGAGAAAGAAAATTACAGACCAAACTCCTTAATGAACAAAAATCTTAAATAGAATACTAGCAAAAAGACTCTAGCAAGTGATCAAGAGGGTTATCCATAATGACCAGGTGGGATTTATACCAGGAATGCAAGGATTGTTCAACTTTAGGAAAACCATCCACATAATTGACCATATCAACAAGCTAACAAACAAAAATCACATGATTATCTCAATAGATGCTGAAAAAGCTTTTGACAAAATGCAACACTCATTCCTACTGAAAACCCTAGAAAGTATAGAAATAGAAAGACCTTTCCTAAAAATAATAAACAGTATATATCTTAAACCCCCAACAGCACCATATGCAATGGGGATAAATTAGAAGCCTTTCCAATAAGTCAGGTATGAAACAAGGATGCCCATTATCACCTCTATTATTTAACATTGTAATAGAAATACTAGCAGTAGCAATTAGAGAAGAAAAAGAAATTGAAGGTATTAAAATAGGCAATGAGGAGAATAAGCTATCACTCTTTGCAGATGATATGATGGTCTACTTAAAAAAATCCTAGAGAATCAACTAAAAAGCTAATACAAATAATCAACAACTTTAGCAAAGCTGCAGGATAGAAAATAAATGCACATAAATCATCAGTATTTCTATATATTTCCAACACATCACAGCAGCAAGAGGTAGAAAGAGAAACACCTTTTAAAATCACCCTAGACAATACAAAATACTTAGGAATTTATCTACCAAAACAAACACAAGAATTATACAAAAACAACTACAAAACACTTAGCAAACAATTAAAACTAGATCTAAAGAATTGGAAAAACATTGATTGTTCATGGGTAGGATGAGCTAACATAATAACAATGACCCAAAATAATTTACTTATTTAGTGCAATACCTATCAAACTACCAAAAAAACTTTTTTACTGAATTAGAAAAAACTATAACAAAGTTCATTTGAAAGAACAAAAGATCAAGAATATCAAAGGAAACAATGAAAAAAAAAACATGAAGGAAGGTGGCTTAGCAGTACCAGATATTAAGCTATACTATAAAGCAGTGGTTATCAAAACAAAATGGTACTGGCTAAGAGACAGAAGGGAAGATCTGTGGAATAGACTTGGTATAAGTGACGTCAGCAAAATAGTGTACGATAAACCCCAAAAGCCCATCTTTGGGGACAAAAATCCACTATTTGATAAAAACAGCTGGGAAAATTTGAAAACAATATGGGAGAGATTAGGTTTAGATCAACATCTCACACCCTACACCAAAATAAATTCGGAATGGGTAAATAACTTGAATATAATGAAGGAAACTATAAGTAAATTAGGTGAGCACAGAATAGTATACTTGTCAGATCTCTGGGAAAGGAAAGATTTTAAAACCAAGCAAGAGTTAGAAAAAGTTACAAAATATAAAATAGATAATTTTGATTACATTAAATTAAAAAGTTTTTGTATAAACAAAAGCAATTCAATCAAAATCAGAAGGGAAACAACAAACTGGGGGAAAATCTTTATAACAAAAAATACAAGTCTACTTGTACTCAGTATTGTACTCAGAATACACAAAGAGAACCAAGAATTTCCTTTCACAAATGTCAGATTCTTCTATTCACCTTTGGTTTTTTTAGCAGAATTCCTCAAAAGTCCTCTATTTCATTAAATATCCACTTTTTCCTTTCAAGGATCACACTTGGTTTTACTGACTAGGTTATTCTTGGTTATATTACCTAGCTCCTTTGCCTTTTGGAATATTATATTCCAAGCCCTCCTTTAATTATGTGGTAATGTCTGTGGTCCCACAATATTTCAATTATTTGTTTCTGGATGAATAGAACATAATTAATTATAATTGTGTTGGCTGTATATTCCCTGAGAATCCCACTGAAAAGCTTAAAATTTCTCCATTAATCAATTTTTTCCATTGTGGCCAAAATAGTTATGTTTGGAAACATCTTTATGGTGTATGATATAGGATAAAATGCTTATATATTCAGTTCTATTTGTTTAATTCAGAATGTTCTCATTTATTATGTTCTATTCAGGATGTTCTCTTGGAAAATCTAGAGTCAGGAAGACCTCAGTTCAAATCCAAGCTCACCTAGTTATCATCTATTTGACTTTAGTCAAGTCAGTCTCCCTCAGTTTTCTTAATTATAAAATGGGGATAATAATAGTGCTTTCTTTACATGGTTATTTTGAGAGTCAAATGAGATATTTGTAGTAAGTGTTCATTCAGCATAGTACTAAATTGCAACCTTTTTATAATATGCTTAGTAGATGTAATAGAAATGCTTGTTTATTTCCTTGCATTTACTTGTCATGTTTTGCCTTGACTTGCCATGATTTGCTTTCCCTTCTTTTTCCTTCTCTTCCTTTTCCTTCTCATGTTCTTTATTTCTTACCTTTATCTTCCATTCCCTATCCTTCTTTTTCCTTCTGTTCCCTTCTTTTCTTCTTTCTTTTTATTGTTCAAAGTTCTGACATAATAATTAATAGAATTTTCTTAGATTAAGAACTAGAAGACACTTCAAAAGCCATTTAGTCTAATTCTCTAATTTTATAGTTGAGCAAGTAGGCCTCAGATTGATTGCCTAAGGCCAAACATATTAAAGAAGAGTTTGTATTCAAATCTAGGTCTTTTGATTCAAATTCTAGTATTCTTTCCACTGCCTCCTCCCTCTTTTCTACAGTCATTTTTTTAAAAAGTGAAGTAGGCAAATTTATTATTTATTATTGCTATTGTTACTTTGATTCGAATATTATATGTCATTAGAAAAATCATCATGTTTTAGTGAGGATAAGACCTTTAAAAAACAATTTTAAGTTTTATTCAATAGTTTTGAGCTTTCAATAAATTGCCTATTATAATAATTGAGCAATCATTTCACATGTCAGCAAGGATGAAATGTTTTTTTTTTTTAAAAAGAAAGGGTTCATTAGGAGTTGTATATTAAAAGAACTTGGATAACAGCACTAAATAGGGACAGAGAAATCAGAATGTAAATTAATCTGATTAGCCTCAAAAGATTCAGGATTTAAGAGATTCTCTGTTTCATTTTAGATTTAAGATACATGAAAGCAGGCCTAGTAAATTCTCTTCATCACAATCCCTTTTGACTATTATATTTGAATAATTATGCCTTGAATCCTGAGTTGCTCATTTATCCTCCTCATATCCAGTTAAGGTTGAAAATGGCAGCTATTATTTATTATTTCTAACAAAGGCAAAACTAGGCACAGAGATATTTGGGAATTTGCCTGCATACTATGGCTACATGGTCCCAATAGTTCAATTATTTTCAAGTTGAATGTATTGTTTTACTACCTTCATAATCTCAATAATTGAAAGGCTGCTAGATAATTGAGCTGATTAACTTAATCCATACAAGATTATTTGTGATATATTCAGTGGTTTGTAAACTGTAGAATGCTATAGAAATGTTAAGTATAATAATAAAATAACAATTATTTTTTTTATAGGTATGCATATGAAACCCCCATTAACACAAACCAGTCCATAGAAAATTTGGTTGAATAATTATGTTTGATACTACTTTGATCTGATTCACTAGCTATGAGAGGACAATAAGGTCCATTTAGTATTTAGCTTAGCAGTCTATTGGAATCACAAAATTATGGCCTCATTCTTTTGTTTATTTAATCTTTTTGTCCTCAGTGGATAGCTGGGGAGATGGTAGAAAGCAGTGACTTGAGGTTTTTTTGTTTTTTTTTATCAGAGTTAATGTTTGCCTCCATGATCTTGTGTATCATATTAGAGATGAAGTACTAATTCATTTCTCCACAAGAACTAAGGCTCCTGACATCTTCTTTCATCCTGTTCCAGAGAAACTAATTCCTTTAAGACTGGGTTCATTTTACTTCTCTTTAGAGTATAAAGTCCTAAGTGAAGTGACACAGTTAACTTATGATAAAGGATTCCAGGTTTTTAAACCAGGAACTTAAACTAATTTTCCATATTCTGAAATAAAGAGATCTGGAGACCAATAAATAAGAATGTATGAGTGTGGGCAAATGAGATTGAGTTAACACATAGAAGTTCCACATTATGTGACCAATAAAATGGAAGATTAGATGTTTTCTTTTTAATCCTTTTGACCTCTCCATCCTCTAAAAAATAGAAATTATTCTCAAGAGATAAGACAATTTCATTTATATCTATGGTCTAAGATACAAAAGAGATAGCAACCCAATGACCTACCAACAGAGAAATCTTAAATCCTAAACCTTTGCTTGTCCTCTTCCCCACAGGCCACCACTCCATTATAGGGATGTGCAATTTTCTCCATGGGTCGGCAATAAAACTTAGTTTTTGCTTCTCTCTTATCTGCCTATCAGAAAAGCATAAATCAGAAATTCGTATGGCCTGGGATCCCACCATAGTAGCATTCTTTACTGTATCAGTGCTCATCAAGAGAATGAAGGAACAAAGGGAACTGGGATTAGGTTCCATTGAAGGAGAAGGCACTGGAATCATGTAGGTAAGGCCAGTTTTATCCTAAAAGAACTCATTTGAGAGCAGAGATTGAGGTCAGTAAAATATAAATTACCAAGAGTGGGAGAAGCCCAAGAAAGCTTTGAAGTTTAGCTCTCAGGGAGAGCACAATCAAATCAGGAGTTAGCAAGTGTATTATGAGAATATAAGGCAGAAAAAGACTTTAAATTTTGTAAGATAAGAGGAGGAAACTCAATTAAAGATCCCGATCACAAACCAACAGTGAAAACATTGATAACCCAAGGTACATGGCCTCTAGATCATCTAAATGAGTCCAGAAATTTGTGAATAAATATTTCAGATAAAGGAAAATGAATAAAAACCTGATGAGATAGAGAATTACTACAAAAGCAAGGAACCACATTATTTTGTTCCTCAATGGTTAGAGAGAAATTAAAATTGTTAAAAATAAATAAAAATTTATGCCCTCAATGGGAAAAGTAATTGTCATAATAAAAAAAATGAATGCATAGTAACAAATTTTGCCAAGAAACAAAAAGAGAGAAAATTTGATTCTGTTCAATTGTGGAATACAAATCTAAAGAAGTAAAAGACTATCTGGAAGGAGAGAAACAAAAAGGAAAAAAGGTTAAAAGAAAACATGATCTCTATACAATAACACTGTTCTTGAATGCAAGATATGTAGAAACAACTCAAGGACTTCGAGTTTCCAAGTATGACAAATAAAAAGCATTTGAAATAAAACAAGAAAACTGTGTAGGACTTCTGAAAACATGAATGTGCCAATGGAAAAACTCAGAGAATAAAAGTTATGAAGAATGCAATAAGCAGAACCAAGAGAATCCTATAGGCAACAGAAATATTGCTTGAAGATTGACTTGTTTGTATGCCTTCATAGAAAGAACTGTTATATAGAAATAAGCAAGACATAATTTTATATATATGCACATCTTTTTGTCAAATGATACCTTCTCTAATGTGGGAAGGGGAAGGAGGCAGGTAATTTATCTGGTTATTTTGATGTAACAAATAAAGAAATAAACAAATTTGATTTTAAAAAGAATGCGAGCTCTTGGAGGACTGGGATTATGTTTCCTTTTCTTGGGTTTGTGTCTCCTGGGTTTGCTAGAAAAATGCTTTATTCCTTTCCCATCTTATTTTCTGTAGTAATGATAACACCCACACAGATCTACATATATGAAGATAGCTACATGTACTTTTTTATATATGATATATATACATATATATAAATAT
>NW_025355208.1:0-4998 GCF_016433145.1 Gracilinanus agilis | reverse complement strand
TTGACCATCAGAGCTCCTAACCATGAAGCTCTTGACCATCAGAGCTTACTCGCTGTCTGTCTACCTTGTACCAAAACTTTCTGTGTCTGCGTGTCTTCATTCTGGCCTTATGTTCTCTTTCCATTAATCCTTAACCCGTAACCCATTTTCACTCAGTCCTTGGTTCCCCTTTCTGAGTGTCCAACCCACTAGGAACCTTCGTGGAGTCGGTGGACGGCTTCATCTGGCGCCCATCGTGGACTGACACCTGAGAGGAAGATTGCAGTGCAGGACCAGGGACGGTCAACGGACCTCAGGTGGCCTCTGGGGTGAGTCGCTGACCACTAGAAAATGGGTCAGAAACTTTCTTCTCACACTAGTTACATACGATCGCTAAAATCCTTAGTGCACAGGCAAGGATACAGAGTACCAGAAGCTAAACTTCAGGCATTGTTTAAGGTGATTTTGAAATGTGATCCCAAGTTCCTAGAAATAGAAGTACTCAATGTACGACAGTGGGACCAACTTGGACAGGCTTTAAAGAAAGTGCAAGAAAAGGGACTTAGAGTTGCATCATCAGTATGGTTAACTTGGAAGGTAGTTAGAACAGCTTTAGAGGCAGAAACCATTCAAGAGTCATTGTCCCAACCTGCCTCACTCTTAGACTTTCCTTCTAACCTGAATTTCATCTATCTGGCGCCACCCATCCCTCTGATGACTTCTTTTCCTTCACAGAATCAAGCTGACTCTCAGCTTGACCTTCCCCTCGAGCTATCTCCTGAGCTCCAGCCTTCAAAGGCTGATCCTCTGATTCCTCTTATTGCTTCCACACTTACGCTTACTGATCCTCCACCTACGCTAACCTCTCCACTTTCATTTGTTCCTGCTGACTCTGTCCCTCCACCATCTTACTCAGTTTCTCTTAGAGCCCATCGGCTTCCTGACACTCAGTTTATTCCTCCTCCACCTCATGCAGCTTCTCTTGACTCTGATGAACTGACTAGTGCTCAGCCCACACCTCTTCTTCCTCCTTCTCCACTCAGTACTAACTGCAGGTTTACAAGCAGCCTAAACCTAGAAGAGAAAGCAGAGAAATCAGCTTCTCCAACAGAAATTAAAAATAATCCTGAGAATGCAAAAGTAAACTTAGAAAAGCAGAAAGAGGTTGAATTCCAGACTCTTGAAGCTCTCAGGAATAGTGTCATTCAGTGTGGTAATGCGGCCCATGACACCACGGCACTGATAGATGAGATGAGCCAGCAATCTCGGCCACCAGATTTTTGGTATGAATTAGCTGGATCTGTGCTTAATGCCAAAGATTTCATAATATGGAAGTCATTGTTTCAGGAATTATGTGAGGAACAAGCTAGAATCAACAAAAACCACCATGTAGATATTGCCTAGGATGAATTAACTGGCACAGGTACATTTATTAGTCTTACCAGGCAATTGTTCTATTCAGAACAAACCTTTAATCCAATTGGACTAGCTGCTCAAAGAGCATGGCAGATTGTAACTACAAAACGCAATGCTACAGATTTCTTGGAGGAGACGACTCCTCACCAAGAGGCTAGAAAAGCATGCCGAGGCACAAAAACTTTAGACCACAAGAATCTGATGGCAGATCGATTTAAAAAGACAAAACGTGTCTGCTTTGCTTGGCACAAAGCTGGACGTTTTACAGGATCCCGTCCCAAATGAAAGCTGAAGTGGACTCATACATTTTTCAAAGGGTGTCCCAAAGTACAGCATTGGGCCTCACCATATCTCCCGAGAACACAGACTAGGACAGCCACAACCAAACAGCATTTAAACTGTTTGGGGGCCAGCCTTGAGCCCCTTAAAAATTCAGGGCACCAGAGATAAGTCTTTGATTCCCCCAAAATTTAACTCAGGTAAGAGTAGAAGCCTCATTTCTCAGGGACTAAAAACCTGCCCTGAGGTCATTGGTGAAAATGCTAAGGGAAAGATACTAGTCAAATCCAAAGCATTTCACATATTTTCAATTGGAAATGACAAAAAACTTGCACAACCAATTCTATCTCCAAACAAATCTTTGCTAAATGCAAAAGTTAGTGTGAAGTCAAATTGAAAATTAAACATTTCAAATTTAAATTGGACACAACAAATTACGAATAGAAGATTGATTATGTTCCACATGAAAAGTAAGACATTTTCTGGTATTTTTCATATACCACAAGCTCTTTGGGAAAGAGAGATTCTATCTGAAGTGAATTTTAGTCTAACAACTAGTACTATAGCACGAAAAGACTTTTCAATTAGACACGTGCTTAAGATCATAGCACAGACTTGTAATATCATATGTGACATATGTTGTTTATCTGATCATTTGTTTAAAGGCTGAAAAAATTAAACTAATGCAAGATACAGAAACTGTTCTGTTGTTTCACACCACACAGAATGCAATCTTGCAAAGTCAAAAGGAAAATTTGATTTGCTCTCACAATCTCCGTAGACCTCAGACTGAGAGAATTTCAAAGGCAAATGGCCTAGTAACCACTGCTTGGCAGGAAACGGTTAATTTGTGCTCAATATTACATCAGAGTGCAAAATTTTGTGAACCTCAATTTTCTATACAAGTCAATGAAATGGATCGGCAATGCAAATCTTGTGCTCCTTATTCTGACACTCCTCAAGGAGGCGACTGCAAAGTTGTAAGACCTGCACAATTGTGGTAAAGGGATGCATTACAATATGCCTCTTTTGTAAAAATAAAAAATGGATATGTAATTGGAGATAATCACTCTCATGCTGTATGGGCGAAAGCTCAAAATGGAGAAGTATGCAATGTTGTTGCACAACTTTCAAATATTCTTGCACATTTGGCTATTCCAAAACAGTTAAAAAATTGGAATAATAATGCTTATACCAGCAAGAGATGGGCAAAATTGGACAAATCATGGAACATCTCTCTTAAGGCTGGTATCCCAGGGAATTGGGAATTACCCATTGGGAAAAGAGCTAAAGGAAATATAAAAGCCCAAATTCAAAACCAAAAAGGATGTTATCAGGCACTTTCTAACAAACCAGTTCCAAGAAAGAGACCCCATGAGTTTTTCATTTGGGGTCGAGATTGTGCTTCTATTTTCACAGGTATCAGGAATGCCTGGAAGAAAACCAGAGTCATCAAACATTCCCAGAAAAGACCAACCCAGAGAGCAGAGAAAGCAGATGTCTGTCCAGCACTAACCATAGGACAGCACAGCTACCAGATCCCAGAAAAACAGCATAGGAACAAACAAGGCACAGCCACTGACTTAAGAACAGGTCTAATGAACTATCCACACAGATGAACTTTTTCATTAAGAGACAGTTTAACTGCAAAAGACTTAT
Organism: Gracilinanus agilis; assembly: GCF_016433145.1. Classification (NCBI taxonomy): domain Eukaryota; kingdom Metazoa; phylum Chordata; class Mammalia; order Didelphimorphia; family Didelphidae; genus Gracilinanus; species Gracilinanus agilis. The sequence goes on along the minus strand of NW_025355208.1, from coordinate 1,665 downwards.
TAACTTGCTTACAGACATTTTATTCTAAAAGCGTATGGGTATTTATTGAAGGTCAACTTTTTACATGCACCCAAAAAATTTAAATTGTATTGTACAATGTATATCTTGCAATTATTTTTGTTGGAATTGTTCCATGTTACTCAAATTTGATCTGAAAATTATTTTCGTAATTGGAAATGTCATAACAGTACATTGGATACTGTTCACTTGCGTAAGAAATTGTTTCTATTGTCCTAAATGTATATATGTGCTAATTCTCTTAACCTGTTTATGCTATATTTGCAAAATATATATATATATGTATCTGTCTTTGCTAGAATTTAACTTGTATAAAAAACTATTTGGATAGAAATTGCTAAAACAAAAAAAAACCTACCTTTTAATCGAAAGGCAGATGTCATGATTCAGCAACCAAATAGTATGTTATAATTTGGGAATATTTGTACTTTTGTATGTGCATCAATTGTTGTATTATCCTGTGTTGAAAAACCCTTTACCTGGTGAAAAATCTCGTGCACTCACACTGTGAATTTGGTTTAGGAAACTGATCTCATTTTGAGTGAGAAACTTTTGGTTGGCTAAAAAACATTTCCACATGAAATGTGAGCCAACAGCCTAACATTTTTCATTGTTTATTTTATTTTTCATCTGTAATGAGGCATTTGATTTTACGTTTTTCTTTTCTTTCCTTTTATTTTTTCACTCTACTTTGGATACTGATGTATATGGGAATCAGTACCAAGATTTTGATTTTGTAGATTAAGATCATTTTTTATATATTGGCCCTATTTGTTTATCCAAAAGCTTAAGGATGTAGGAACCTGCAAGTATTTGGTAAACATCACAGGCCTAGTATGAATGATTATGTCTGATTTCAGAAGTAGGGACCGCGACAGAGCCTTTACAACTTGCCAGAAAGCCTAAGATCGAAAGAGACCTAAAATCCATAGAAGATAGATGGATGTCGGTTACTAAGATCCTGGTTGGAGGTAAAAGGACGCAGTGTTTTGACACCCTCAAACGCAGGTCGGCCTTCTACCAAGTTTCCAACTAATATCTCAATGTGGCTGGCATCTTGGCTCCATCTGACAAAATCAGACAAGGGAATAAGACTTCCCTTTCGGCTCAAACTAGACCCTTCTCTCACTTTAAGACTTGACAGCTTCTTACACCCTTGACTGCCAATGGATAACATTCTATACTATATGTCCCACATGTTTGTGAAACTTATGTTTCACATTAATTTGGGCCTTCTTACATTTTCCAATGTTATTATTATTTTTTTTTAATAAGAATCTTGATTGCTAGATTCCACTTTGCATCTTTTTCAAATTTTTTTTAACATTTATTAATAATCATTTTTAACATGGTTACATGATTCATGCTCCACCTTTCCCCTTCACCCCCCGCACTCCCCCCACCCATGGCCGACGCACATTTCCACTCGTTTTGTCATGTGTCCTTGATCAAGACCTATTTCCAAATTGTTGGTGGTTGCATTGGTGTGGTAGTTTTGAGTCTACATCCCCAATCATGTCCACCCCGACCCATGTGTTCAAGCAGTTGCTTTTCTTATATGTTTCCTCTCCTGCAGTCCTTCCTCTGAATGTAGGTAGCGTCTTTACCATAAATTCCTCAGAGCTGTCCTGGGTCATTGTATTGCTG
>NW_025355207.1:0-6014 GCF_016433145.1 Gracilinanus agilis | reverse complement strand
CCTTGCAGTTTGCACTGTATTTCCTCCAAGTTCTGCTGAGTTTTGTTCAGCACTCTTTCTTTTGACCCCAGTGAAATGAGTCCTTGTTGCTGTCTCTTCATTTTTTTCTGGACCACAGCAGTGCTTCATCCCTTCTATTGGTTCTGCTCCTCCAGTAATCATTTTGAGGTGTTTTTGTTCTTCTGCATCATTTAGAAGATGGTTGATGGCCTTCAAGAGTTTTTTTTAAATTCTGAATGGCTGAATAAATAGTGGTTTCTGATGGTGATCGATTTTTATTGTGCTGAAAGGAATAATGAACTGGGAAGACTTCCAAGAATTGATTCAGAGTGAAAGGAGAAGAACCAGGAGAACATTATAAACAGAATCTGATGCATTATGGCACAATAAAATGTTATAGACATTTTTACTAGCAGCAATGCAATGATCCAGGACAATTCAGAGGAACTTATAAGAAAGAACATTATCCATATCCAGAGAAAGAACTGTAGGAATAGAAATGCAGAAGAAAAACATGTGATCAATCATGTAGTTAAATATGGACATGATTACGGTTTTTATGTTAAAAGATCACTCTACTGCAAATATGAATAACATAGAAATGGGTTTTGAACAATGCTACATGTATAACCCAGTGGAATTGCTTGTCAGCTCTGGGAGTGGGAAGGCAAATGGTGGTGGTGGTGGGGAGATCATGAATCATGTAACCATGGAAAAATATTCTAAATTAAAAAAAAAGAAAAAATAAGTTTTTTATTCTTCCATTTTGGTAACCGGAAGTCAACACTCAGTACAGTATATTGCATAGAGTGGACACTTAATCAATGCTAGTATCCTCTCTTTTTTCAATGAGATTATGTTCTAATAGGGACAGACTAATAATATAAACTGACAGTTGTGATCGGAGTGGAATATTCGACAAGAAAGTCAAAAGGGATGGTGATTGGATTTTACAGGGCAATTGATTCCTTCATGAAATGGTAATACTCTCTCTTTAGTAGTCCAACTGGAAAATATTGAGAGAGATTTTTCTTTTTTCCTAAGAAGGGTTGCTACAGAGATGGACCTTTCTGTTTTATTTTTCTATTTATACTATTTTCACAGAATTCATGACTCTGGAAGAAAGATGGAGAAAGGGAAAAGATTTAAATAGCCTTTATACAAATATAACTAATTTTATAGCAGTTTTGTTTTGCTTTTTATCTCTTCTCTAACAATAAATTTTCAATTTTAATCAGTTTTTTAAATTAATATTTCAATTTCTTTCCCTACTTCTCTCTTCTAAAATATTTTTATAAATATGCATAGTCAAGCAAAATATTTCTGCATGAACCATTTCTAAAAATAAATGTTTCATTCTACATATTGAATCTATCATCTCTCTATCAGGAAGATTATCATTTTTGGAGAAGGGTATTCAAACACTTAGAGATCTAAAAATCCATGATAGATTTGGCTCTGCTTTTGAAAAATATCAATATTGGAATCTCTCTACTATGTTGAACAACTTTCTGTATGTAGGAGAATAGCCTTACTCCTTTCAATGGCAGAATACGAGTAAAGTAATAAAATAATGGTATTTAAGATTCTGTTTCTTGGGAATTAAAATCATATTGCAGAATTTTGTTTCCCAAAGGAATGACTTTAAAAACATTTTTCAAGGAAAAGTTTGCTTAGAATTCATGATAATTTTGGAAAATGTGAAGTGATACAGAACCATGAGATTCTTCTGTAAAAATAGCCCATCTTTCATCATATACCATAAGCCAATCAGAGGGCATATAGAGGAACTGGGAAAGAGGGGGGGAAAAGTCAATTGATTTGGATCAGCTGTCTCTAAAGGCTAGCAAGCAAACCCTCTAAGTGAAAAACTCACTTGAATCAGCTGATTGATATTGGAGGGAGGAGAGTTGGAGAGTTGAGAGCAGGAGGCAGAAGAAGTCCATTAGGCTAATTTAGTTTCTTTAGTGAATCTCTATGCCCACTTAATGGAACTCTAACTGAATACAGGCAGCTCACAATTTTTGTAGGTGTAGTGTTCCTAAAAATATGCTCCAAAGTCTAAAATGTAAATGTTGATGCATGAACTTATGGGAAATAGGAGATTAGTCTTCCATGACCACAAAAAAATTATCATCATTTGATAGAAACTGCTAGAAAAAAAAACACTTTTCTGCATACAATTAACAAAACATTAGTTCTGATAATACGTATTTTTCCTAACATAGTAATCATAAAATAATCCCATGAAATGCAGTAGAGAAGAAAGGTAGTGCCTTACTACATGGGGAGAGACAAGGGGAGTGATGTCAGAAGAACATGAAGGTAAAAAAAGGGAAAAGAGAAACCTATCATCTCTTATATCCCATTCTCTTCCAGATAAAAAGGACATGCCTCCCTTTGTGTCCCTTACCTCAACCAGAGCCCTAGATCCCAAATTAGAGTTTCTGTGTAGGCCAAGTTTACCTGTCATGCCAAGCTGTTCTCCTCCTTGAAGCCCTGGTCTGGGCACTTGGGAGTCCAGCTGTAAGGGTAGCAAGGAAGGCATCAGGACATTCTAAGCTATGAAGAGAGGGCAGAAGGTGATCACTATTCCATTTACCCACAAGCAGCTACTTTTCCACTTTTTTAAAATTCCCTCATCATGCAGTTTAGTAGTTACTTTAGCACTTTCTAAAGTTGATTCAGGACCTTTTTAATGACTACTTTCCTCATTTTTTTACAGATATAAAATTGCCATATTGTCCCCCTCCCCCTTTTTTCTCTATTCCATCTAGTCAGGAATATACTTGGTTACCAACACAAAAGTGAAAATGAGATTACTAAGAAAATCATTCAAATGATTGAGTTAACAAAAGTTAAAGGGTGGATGTTGTGATAAACAGATTAGAATGGGAGCATAGAGTGGGCAGGGGCCATTATCTAGTTAATGAACTTTGTGTGATTTTGTATTAAGATATGTACTCAGCCTTCCAGACAAATTTTGGTATCCAAGTCTTATCCTCATCTCATTTCCCCTGATATTCCAGTTTCTATCAAAGGACTAAATATTATTTGATAAATTGTTCATGAAGTCTCCGTGTATTCTGAGCATTTATTGATCTCTATTTTGATAGTACAAACAAGCTCTTAAATCAATACACTGTAGTCATTTGAATGATATATGTGAAGTTGGAATTTATACTAGCTATTAACTAGCCATTAAATTAACACAGATATTGGGTATGTTTCAGCTTGTTGTGTCTAAGGCACTTGAAAACCTTTTTTTTTAAATTATTATTATTATTTTACAAGCATTTCTGCTTGCATCTTTCCACAATGTTATCAAAGAGAAATACAATTCACTTTATGACTTGTACTCATCCTCTATGGCTATTGAAGCATATGCCTATAAGCAAACATCTCCATTTGACTTTTATTTATCAAAAAGGTTAGTTTAAAAAAAGATAAGGATTAGAAATAAAATTTCACTGTTAGAAGTAATTCCAGGGGAGAAAATTCCTTTGACCAGTGAAAGGTAGTGCCTCTGTAACTTATAATCTTATAGCTGGTCAAAAAGTGGAGAAGTTAAAAGTTTAGCCCTAAATCAGAAAGTCAGAATGTGTAATGGGCAAGACTTAAACTGGGCTTTTTGGTTTCAAGGTGAACACACCATCCATTATGCCATGTTGTCTCTCACAATAAATTAGCACCAACTATTATTTCATTCTCTGCCTTTTTCTTCCATTTTAGTCAATACCCTCAAAAAATTTAACTCATTTTTCACAGTGCTTCAAGTCCCAGGCTTTCGTGATTCAGGCCTGATTTGTGAAGGAATGCCCAAACTCTCACTAACTCATGCCATTATGTCCCAATATAGAGTCAGTTTGGGAAAATTTCCTAGTGAGGCTTATACTTGCATTTAAATACATGATAGCAAAAGGAAATAAGTATTCCTGAACAAGTATTCAAACTGATTCTTTTATCAGGATTAGTTTTTATTTTATCATATAGGAATTGTAGTAGATTAAAAAGGTTCCTAAGGGACTCTCACAATGGAATATTTTATATGATAAGTAATTTTAAGATCACAGAACTAGAACTAAAAGGCATATCCAAGAACATGTAGCCCAACTCCAATATTTAAGTGAATTTGTAAAAAAATATGTTAGTCTTTAAATTCATTTTTCCCCCTGAAAACATCTACACAGACATGGCAAAGAATGCTGTAGTGAATAGAAAACTGGCCAATAAATTGGGAATATATCAGATAAAATCCTGCCTCAGACAATTACTAGCTAGTTAAGGAAGTCATTTAACCTCCTTGAGCCTTGGTTTCTTCATCTATAAAATGGGAATAACAATAGTACTTGCTTATTGTTCATTTCTTTTGCTTATTTTTGTTATGTTCCACATATGATGAAATTAATTTTACTTTGATGCAAAACGAAAGCTTTCACTATAGCACAAAGACCAATTTGATAAAAAGTCATGAAAAAGTGCTGTAGGTAATGCAGAAAGTGATATATAAACTGGAGGATCAGGTCATTTCTTTTATAACATGACATTACACTGTCGTTGAAGAACAAATTTAAATAACACTGAGAAAATGAACTGAAATGCACCAAACTTCCATGTATTCCCTAAAGTATCACTCTCTTAAAATAGATTCAAAAAACTCTAGACTTCAGCATGGTGGTACTAGAACAATTCTTTGGAAAAATGAAAAGTTCAGATTGTTGAAATTTCACAGAAGAATATTAAGGGGTGGATTCATTTCTCTTCAATTCCAGGGATAGATCTGATACTTTACTTAAAAACTATATTAAGCTTCCAATTTAAATCCTAACCCAACTTTATGATCTCCTGTATTGAAGTTTTTTTTTCCATCAATTAAAGCTGACAGCATTAATTTTATACCTGCCCAGAGCACCTGAAAATAACCCAGTCTGATATGCCTGGCATTATTCACTTTACCAGATAAGAGAAATTTTGTGATCCAGCTTACACTTAGCAGCAATGCCAAAACAGGTGTTGTCACTGCCAGCTGTCCAAGGAATATTTATGGAAGTTTGAACCTTCTCATTAACTTTTTGGTAGATTGACCCTCCAAATTCAGTGCCATCATTCACATATGTATGCAGCTGGAAGTCAGCACCTTTATAACCCAGGGCAAAATTATTCTGAAATAGTCTGGATTTGGCTGTATCAAAACTCATCTGATAGCTAGCAAGCCATCCATCATAAGCCAAAACACCCTAGTCATAGATGGTCAGTCGAGAGAAATCAATGTCAACATTTCCACCAAGACTGAAACAGTCTCATCTATAGGAGGCCTTTAATTTACCACTCTTCTTGCCTTTATTTGGTACAAAAATGGTGTGGAGTCAGCTTAAAACCATTAGCCAATCTATTCTCCATACTTGTTTCTGTCCCCAGGGTATTGTCTGTGTTCCATTTTTGAATGAAGATAAGCCCATAGTCACAGCTTTTGTACCTTGTTTCCAAATTACCTGAAGATTTCCCTGTATCAGTATATAAATGACCGACCAGATCTAGAAAGTTCCGTTTCACTGGAAGACTTGATTGTAAGGTCTATTTTAACCAAACCAAAGCCCTATCCTTGGTTGAAGATGCTCTTGGCAGCCTTTCCTAGGCCACAGTAAGTTGGTGTTTCGCTGACTAAGGAGCCACTCTCTCTTCCCCAGGGCAAAGCTGAAGGTCTTCTCCCAGTACTTCTTATTGTTATAAGAAAAAATCTGAGATAGTACATATCAAGGTTGGAGCAAACCTTAAAGCATTGTACAAATGTCTGTAGAATGTTATCTCCCTAAAAGTAAGGTATGTTGAAATTTTCTTCTTTACAGACACACTGCCTTGGACAGTACCAGTAAACAACAGGCAGAGTAAATGTTTTTTCCTCTAGCTTTTGGTGCCTCTTCTGGTAAAGCTACCTTCTATGCACTCCATATTTAATCTGTACATATTGATTTTATACATGCATACATGTGTTATAGAAATATAAATATAGACAT